>NW_016161900.1:12587-18586 GCF_001687245.7 Rhagoletis zephyria | reverse complement strand
GTGATCGCTCACTTCTATTCAAAGCGATTGCTGGTGCATTTAAATCTGGGCGTAAGTCGTTTACTGTCCGCGATATTGGGGTTGATGCTGATGAGAAGTTTTTCGTGCACGAATGTCTCACAAAAAAGAATCGTGATGTTATGCATTATGCTTCCAATATGAAAAAGCAAAAACGTTTGGTGAGTGCATTTACGATTCATGGGCATGGCTATGTGAGAAAGCACCCGGATAGTGAAGCAGTTAAAGTACTTGACTCTACAAGCGTAGATCACATCGCAGCCGCTAGTTAAATTCTAATATACTTTTGTTTGTCTGTGTATATTCTTGTGATGTTAAGTGATTCTACCTTATTATTATTAATGTCCACTTGTAAGAGAATCTATGCCTATTTATTGCTCCCTCTTATTAATTTTCTCTTCACTTCATATTGCATACATTTTCTCTTCTTGACCTGCCGCTCTCAAGCATCTCTTATTTATCTTCAATTTGATCGATGACCCTAGCGTACACACTAAACAAGACAATCTTAGGCTGGCTCTAAATTTAACGTGCAAGTATAATAAAGGTTTTAATATCTGCCACTTTAATGCTCGAAGCTTAACAATTGACAAACTAGATTTTATTTAAACAATATTTTTTATGAAAGTAGCTCGAGACGTGGTTCAAATCATGTATTCAGAGTTCAACATATGCTATGTGCGACTTCTCGCTATTAAGAAATGACAGATCCACTGGGTGCAGAGGTGGTGGCATAGCCATATATTATAATTCCAAGCTCAAATGCAAAGTTTTGCATAAGTCTCTCTGTTCAGATGTTGTTGAGTATATGTTTGTAGAATTTAATGATAATGTACAGAAGTGTCTTGTTGTTTGTGTATATAACCCGCATAAATGTAATGATCTAACGTCAACCTTTACGAAAATTCGTGAACTGTCTGTAAACTATGTTCATGTCCTCGTATGTGGTGACTTTAATGTAGACATTTTATGTAACAATGCCAGGTCCAAGCACTTATTGAGCAGCTTTAGGTCGTCTGGTATCAATATTGTTAATAAGTATGCGACACGCTGTGCACCTAACTGTAAGGCAACTATGTTGGATCTCTTTGGGACGTGGCGCCTTTCAAACGCACTGAAACTATTACGTATCTTTGTATGCATGTACAGTTTTGCTAAGTTATTTAAGACGGCAAATATGCCTTCTGACCACCACCAAACCGTAATATTAGAAGACAAATGCGTCACTAAAAATCATGAACGTGAACTCTTGGTGAAAATGTTGTACCAAAATGTTTCAATACACGCTTAAAAATTTCGGTTTCATTTTAAACTTTTTGGACTATATATATGACCAAACTACATAAATTCAGTTTCAAATACAAACCTTCTAAATTTAAAATAAAGAGGGCACATATGTTGGGTTTAGAATTTAAACAGTTCGGTTTAAATTTTAAACCCAAACATTTTCATAATTAAGAATAAAAAATAAAAATANTGAAAATGTTGTACCAAAATGTTTCAATACACGCTTAAAAATTTCGGTTTCATTTTAAACTTTTTGGACTATATATATGACCAAACTACATAAATTCAGTTTCAAATACAAACCTTCTAAATTTAAAATAAAGAGGGCACATATGTTGGGTTTAGAATTTAAACAGTTCGGTTTGAGTTTTAGACCCAAACAATTTCATAATTAAGAATAAAAAATAAAAATAAAATTTCATGCTCCGTCTGATGGGGATTGAACCCGGACAGCCTTAGTAGCAACTAATTGTATCAAGCAGCTTTGCATACTCAGCTACAGCCACGTATGTAAATGTGCTTTCATATGTTGAGTTTGAATCAACACCACATTTCACTATGTGCAAACATTTTCTATTTCGGTTTAGATTTTAAANAAACATTTTTTATTTCGGTTTAGATTTTAAATCAATTTTTCTATATACGAAACCTAGAAACTAGAATTAAAAGATTTTGGTTTGATTTTTAAACAACGAACTTTTTGGACTAAAAATTAAACCACAATATAATAAAAATTGCTTAAAACTATTGACTGGTTTAAAAAGTAGACTATAAAAGATTAAAAAAGGNGAAACTAGAATTAAAAGATTTTGGTTTGATTTTTAAACAACGAACTTTTTGGACTAAAAATTAAACCACAATATAATAAAAATTGCTTAAAACTATTGACTGGTTTAAAAAGTAGACTATAAAAGAATAAAAAAGGCAGTAGTCCCAGCGCAGTTTAAAAATTAAACCCAAATTTTTGACCGTCTACAAAAAATATATTTTGGGCGGGACGAAGTTCGCCGGGTCTGCTAGTATATATATATAAATGGTGTGAAAAATGTATAGTAACTCATCAATTGAGAACGGTTGGACCGATTTCATTTGCGCTAATCTCCGAAACCGCTTAACCGAAGTAATTGAAATTTTGTGGGTGTGTATTGTTGGTTTTTTTCATCGAAATTTTTTCTATGCTCCTTTCAAAGTGCTTATCTTGATATATAAAAATCCCGTATCACACCGGTGTGGGTAGGTACTGTTGGTTCCAACTTAAAAGATAGGATAATATAAAAATTTAAGACTATCGTTATTCTCTTCATGATCCAATGAACGGATTTAAACCAAATTAGAATAGGACCAACTGTGAGGTAACAACTTTCCNACTTAAAAGATAGGATAATATAAAAATTTAAGACTATCGTTATTCTCTTCATGATCCAATGATCGGATTTAAACCAAATTAGAATAGGACCAACTGTGAGGTAACAACTTTCCTTTAAAGAAAGTATTATAGAAATCAATTAACTTGGTCCAAAGTTATGCAGTAATATAAATTTAAAAAAATATTCCGACGAATTGATAACCTTCCTTCTTTTTGTGAAGTCGGTTAAAAATCCCGTGTCACTGTCTTCGTTTACTCTATTCTCCGAAACCGCTTAACCCATTTCAATGAAATTTTGTGGGTGTGTAGTGTTTTCAAACTTAAAAGATAAGATAGGTTTGAACCCGAGAAAATATATATTTTTTTCATCGAAATTTTTTCTGTGCTCCTCTCAACGTGCTTATCTTAATATATTAAAATCCCGTATCACACCGGTGCGGGTATGTACTGTTGGTTCCAACTTAAAAGATAGGATGGTTTTGAACCCGAGAAAAAACAATTTTTTTTTCTTCGAAATTTTTTCTATGCTCCTCTCAAGGTGCTTATGAATACATATATATATAAATTGTGTGAAAAATGTATAGTAATCAATTGAGAACGGTTGGGCCGATTTGACAAAATTTTTTGTTAGTTGTTCGTAATTACCAGTAGAAGGTTTTTACGAAAGAAAATTTTGGGAAAACCTTCCAGGAAAGTCGGGAAATTGGAAAAATCGGAAATAGATTTTTTTGTATGGAATTTTTTGTGCAATTCCTTCGGAATGGCTTTCGAAAGAAAAATAGAAAATTCTAAGTAGAAAAATCTGGAAGAACGCGACATTTTTTTTTCTACGTAATTTTGAATTTTATCGCATGATTTGATGATTTTGGACAATGTAAAGGTGGAAAAGTCATTGTGAAACTTGGAAAATTTCGAATAATTGTGAAATTCATTGTGATTGGAATGGTTGCTGTTTTTAAAAGATGTTTAGAAGGAGGAGTGCACAAAGTGGCGCAGGGGTCGGGTTACGCTAAAAAATGCATTTGGTACGTAGGTAGCCTTTTGCCTAGATTACCATATAGGATCCATTTTTCCGTTAAGTGGGCCATGGACTGATCTATTCGAAAAAGTCTTATTTATGGTCCGATTTGCTTGAAATTTGGCACGTAGGTAGCTTATTGTCTGGGTTGACATATAGAATATTTTTTGTGATAGGTGGACCAGATACCGATCTATTGGAAAAACTCTTATGTATGGAGCGGCTTGCTTGAAATTCGGCACGTAGGTAGCCTATTGTTTGGGTTAAAATATAGGATATTTTTTCTCATAGGTGGACCAGATACCGATCTATTGGAAAAAATCTTATTTATGGTGCGACTTGCTGGAAATTTGGCATGTAGGTAGCTTTTTGCCGGTATTAATATATGGGATACTTTTTTCTAATAGGTGGACCAGATACCGATCTATTGGAAAAAATCTTATTTATGGTGCGACTTGCTGGAAATTTGGCATGTAGGTAGCTTTTTGCCGGTATTAATATATGGGATACTTTTTTCTAATAGGTGGACCAGGGACCGATCTACTCAAAAAAAAACTGATTTATAGTCCGCTTTGCTTGAAATTCATACCCGTATTATAGATATGCATAGAAGAGAATTGAGTCATTGTTTTACAGTTCGAAAGGTGTTTTAATGCGCCGCAAACATACGGGTATTGGCTATTTCACAAAACTTAAAACACAGGCCAGCAAAAATAGAAAAAAATTTGTCGCAGCAAATGCTAACGCTATTTTTGACGTAAGCATAAAGAAAAAAAAATGAGGTCAAAGTGTCGAAAAATCGCTTTTATTGCAATATATGAGAAGCTCGAGCAAAGAAACAAAGGGTGGTAGAACCTCCCACTTAGGCTTAGATTAAAGCGAAAAATCTCGAATACTATCTCTGTAAATTCCCAAAAAATCTTCATTTATAAATATCTTCAAATAAATTCGATATTGGCTTTCCGGCTGTAAATAGCCCTTATTACGTTGGTTGAAAAAATTACCTATTTGAAGTTATAAAGTCCTTTTTATAACAACTTAAACTTAAAATGAATATTGCCTCGTGTCATCACAAAATGGGTAGCATAGTTTACATATATATATATATATAATAATAAATTGGCGCTTAGTGTATTTATACACTGGTGAAAATATAGATAAGGAAGCGACATTTTGCAAGTTTTGACGGAATTCAAAAAGATAAGAGTTTATCAATTCGTGCGAATATGTTTTTTTATGTATATATGTTACCGCATAACCTTGGACCACTTGAACTGATTTCGATAATTCCATTTTATCGACAAGGTGGTAGCTCAAGGGTGGCCCCATACTAATTTGGTTCAGATCCGGTCATTGGATCATGAAGAAATTGACGATCAATATTTATCTGAGAATTGAAGTCACTTGTGTTTTTTGTTTAAAAATTACTTGTTTTTTTTTGTGAAAGAATAGCTCGTTATCTATCAAAAACCATGTAAGTCCAAACTTCAATCTTTGTACAAGAGTAAAGAAAATTCGACAAAGTTCCATAACAATTTTGAGCTTTTTAATTCGAGGGATTTTTAAAACACTGAAGTTCGAAGAATTTCAAAAACACTAAAATCCGATAACTCAACAAAATTCGTTAACTCGACCAATTTCGATAACTGTGAAATTCGACGGCTCGATAAATTTCGATAGCTCAAAAATGAAAATTCTTTGGATACCTTTATAAATTTTTACTTTCTAAACATTTTGATAACTCGTTACACTCTGTTAAGACGATTATATAACCTTGAAATTTCGATAAATCGATATATTTTGAAAATTCCATAAACGCTTAGTTGAACCAACCAATTTCAGTAGATCAATAATTATCGATAACTCTGTAAGTTGAAGGAACTCCATGCATTACGACACCTCGATAAATTTCGTTAAGTCTATAAATAATGATAATTCAATAAATATCGATAACTTGATACGTTTCTTTAACTTGACAAATTTCGTTAATCCCACACGTTTTTATAGCTCGATAACTATCCGTAAATTTGGAGAACTAAGTTTCTGTGTCTATAAATTTCGGCAACTCAGTAAACATTGATCAGTTGGAATAATTCGATACGTTGCGATAACTTAATAATGGGTAAATTTCGATAATCTTAAACTTCGATGATTAGATAAATTTCGGTAACTTTTATGGCTGATTCTATTTCGATTCCTATTGGAGAATTTCACTTCAGTTACCCTAATTCTTATGTATTTGTCTTTATCTCCATTTTCGCCTTTATCTTCACTTTTGCCTTCTTTTTTTGTCTTCATCGTTGCCACTTG
>NW_016161900.1:9823-10490 GCF_001687245.7 Rhagoletis zephyria | reverse complement strand
AGACGCATAACGATCACTAATTTTTTTTAGCAACGGTTGCGCTCAACTGCTGCGCCTTCTGAACATACCCAATACAACACAACATATTGTGCGGTAACGAAACTGTTTTTCGTATCGATACTAAAGTGGTTTGCGTGTGTATGTACGCACATGCATGCATGATTCGTGTGAGGTAGAAATGCTTGATTGTATCAAATTGTTCGAATTGATACAAAACTATGTTGCGTATATATGTACATGTATATATGTATATG
The DNA here is from genome assembly GCF_001687245.7 of Rhagoletis zephyria. Taxonomy (NCBI): domain Eukaryota; kingdom Metazoa; phylum Arthropoda; class Insecta; order Diptera; family Tephritidae; genus Rhagoletis; species Rhagoletis zephyria. Next base: position 10,236 of record NW_016161900.1, on the reverse strand, counting down.
TATGAACGAACATTTCCTTACTCTGCAAGAATCGTTGCGATGATTCTTGTGAGGTACAAGTGCTTGTAGTACCAAATCGTTACTCACATAATAATCTCGTTACTCGCATGTTCCGTATGTGCACCATCAACGTCAATCAATACAACACATCATATTGTGCGGTAACGAAACTGTTTTTCGTATCGATACTGAAGTGTGTTGCGTGTGTATGTACGTACTTGCATGCATGATTCGTGTGAGGTACAAGCAGGGATGGAATTTCAAAATTTCAAAATGTGGCTAAAGGTCTTCAAAAATTGTGCCGAAAGGAATATGAAAGTGCACAAAATTAAATTTCTTTTATAATAACTATTTCTTAATATAAAAACTATTAATTAACTAAATTATTACAGTAAATCACTTTTATGAGGGAT
>NW_016161900.1:6456-8786 GCF_001687245.7 Rhagoletis zephyria | reverse complement strand
ACGGACGGACGGACAGACAGTCACCGCTTAATCGATTTCTCTTTTCATTCTGATCATTTATGTATACATTTGTCTATATCTATCTCGATTCGTTTTGCCTGTTACAAACAACCGTTATGTGAACAAAGTTATAATACCCTTGTGCACAAGTGCGCTCGGGTATAATAAATATGTGTTAGTTACACCGACATGACTCTGATATGACTCTGAATGACTCAACTGTGTGTAGTCAAAAGGCGAGTGAACACGTACACAGTTGCCTATTAGACATAAAACATAAATTCATAGTAAACAGGATTCCAACTACGGAAGGGAAATACACCAAAGTACAGCTATTCCGACATTCTTACACTCATATGTATGTACCTATTTGCGAAGTAAGGGCAGTAAGATATTTTGACCAGTTTCGCCTATTATTTTTATTGATTATTTTTTAATTGATTTTAATTAAAAGACTAATTCATAAATTGATAAACACAATAAATGTACACAAATCGGCAATTTCAAACTTTGTACAAAAATTATAAAAACTCGGAAGGTTTTCGCAACAAAATACTTTGAATTCAGAATTTTTAGGGAGATTCCAATTTTTCGATGTTATGAATTTTTTTCCATATAAAGTGTGTTCGAAATTTTTTAAACGGATCAAAATATATGACACCGTCAGAAAAAAATATCAAAAATATCGGGATATTGCAGAAACTGCCACTTTCATTTAATAAACTATAAAACTGCGAACTTAGAATCTTGTGGCGAAAACTTACTTTTCGTACTACATATTCACAACAGAATTCAGCGGTTTGTAAATATTTCTCACAGCCCTTACTTTAATTTGTAAGTGCTTTTAATTTTCACTTTTTGTAATTTTTTAATCTATAATGTGGTATGTAATTTTTTGTTATATATTGGCATTTTATGCTAAACTTCTATATTTTATGATAGTGCCAAAACAGGATGAATTGTACCAAAAGTGCCTCTAAGAATGTAAGGGTCAAAAATGGCACTATTGTGCCTACTTTTCCATCACTGGTTAGAAGTGCTTAATTGTATCAAATTGTTCGAATCGATCAAAAAAATGTTGCGTGTTTAGATATGTATATATGTACCTATTTGCGAACGAACATTTCTTTACGCTGCAAGATTCGTTGCGTTACATAATAGTCTCGTTACTCGCATGTTCCGTATATGTACCATCAACGAGAATCAATACAACACAACATATTGGGCGGTAACGAAACTGTTTTTCGTATCGATACTGAAGTGTGTTGCCTGTATACTATGTACGTACATGCATGCATGATTCCTGTGAGGTACAAGTGCTTGATTGTATCAAATTGTTCGAATCGATACAAAAATATGTTGCGTGTATACATATGTATGTATATATGTATGTACATGTATGCATATGGAACAACGAACATTTCCTTACGCTGCGAGATTTGCTGCGATGATTCTTGTGAGGTACAAGTGCTTTTATCAAAAGTAACGATACGAAAGGTACGGGTGTTGATTGCATTAGTAACGAATACATACGGGTATCCGAAATTTCGTTACTTTTACAGCTCTATTTTAAATTATTAAAAATAATATGCCATTCTCAGACATATAAATCTTTACTATGTGAGTAAATGTACTAAATTCAAGATTATAAAGCCATTTTTATCGAGTTGTTTTTTTTTTGTAACAGTATTAAAGTAAATTAATGTTATGTCATTTTAGGTAATTTTTTAACACTTTTTAATGCATTATACTTAAAAAAGTTTTTAACTCGTCGATACTATTTGGTGTTCGCGGTACTTACTCAGTGCTCGCCAAAAAGTATCGAGTTCTCGATACTACTCAGTACTCAAGAAAAATATCGATATTCTGTTCTCGGTACTCGTATAGTTCAATCACTAGGTATGCCCTCGATTGGATGTATATTTTTTCAAATTGTTTTTAACTTTGACCATAGCTAATATCATTTCTTTTCGAATAAATTGATACCATATTTAATGAAATCGGATAAAAATGTTTGGGGTTAAGCAGTTTAAATATAAAACGGTCTTCAATTTATATGTCGGCCAATCCATTGTGACCGGTGGGACATTTTACTCCAGAATGTGATTGTAGGGTTTGTATTTGTGTTATTACCTTTTATTGTACTGTGTTCATTTCAACTTTGTAATTTTGGAAATTTTAGATTTATGTGATTTTTGTGGTTCGTCAATCAAACAGAAAATTTTCATTATTATTCAAACATTTTTCTTGCAACTGTTAACAACCGAATTTTATACAATATTAAATATTAAATTGAATTTCTTTAAATCCTTGATATACTCACTACTACA
>NW_016161900.1:0-2597 GCF_001687245.7 Rhagoletis zephyria | reverse complement strand
AATCAAACAGAAAATTTTCATTATTATTCAAACATTTTTCTTGCAACTGTTAACAACCGAATTTTATACAATATTAAATATTAAATTGAATTTCTTTAAATCCTTGATATACTCACTACTACAGTGATCAATTGTGAATTTTAATCAAGTCGTTGGAACTTATACAACAACAAACGCTATTTTTTATATAGAACGATAACTGTTGCATAAAATTGCTTTAACAAAAACACCAAACGATTTTAGTTTTATGTAAATATCATTTGAATGAATGTGACTGGTGGGACACTGAAGAGAACCCTATTTTACCCTAATGCACTCGAAAAAGTTTAGCCAAACCACTTAATCTTCACAAACGATGTTTTTGTGTTGTCAAAAATGAATTATACGCTTTCGTTTTCAATAAAAATTATATTTATATAAAATTTATAAAAATATTAAAAAATATTTAAAGTTAGGACATCCCCTTGTGATTGGTGTAAATGAATTATGCATGAAATAAAAGATTCCAGACAAAAATTACAACTTCTTTTGATTTTTTTAATATTTTCCAACAACATTAATGAAATGTAATCATTTAAAAAGAGGTTACTACAGAAATAGAGATAATTAGGGATATTTAAATTTATGTCGTTTTCCTCTTTTCAATGGAAGACCCATATATATACCAACGCTTGCTACTTTCAGATCTTTTGCGCGGTGTGGTTGAGGAATTAATAAATATTTACTCAAAATGGCTATTTAGTGTGAAAGTGGGGTTTCATCAAATAAAAAAAAAAAAATTGGTGTTACACCACCCACTTATGTACGTCAAATACGTGTGTCTCCAAACCCACTTCACCAATCTGTTCCAAATTTGGTAAACACATTGCCCTAGGCCTCCGTTGGGTACCATTTTGAAAATGCTTTATCCGGCCAACAATATTAAAATGGTTAAATATACTGGTTAATAGAGGTATTATTCTTTGAATACTCCTGAAGACAGAGCTTGCCGATTGAAAAATATAGATTTCCAAGGATTCAGACCACCTCTACTAAAATTTTTTCCCCTATATAAAATATACATGTACTTAAGAAACTTTGAGCGACCTCAACATATTTTTTGATTTCAAGATTTATATATTTTCGATATAGAACATTCCTCGGGGGTGAGAACATTAAAATTCCGAGTTTACTTTCTTTGGACCACCCTAGTGTGCATACATATCACGTATGTATGTATTTATCAGTAATACTTTACAAGGCAATAATTCGCAAAATATTGTGTTCTCGACCATTTCGAGGAGTGGTAAACGACCTTTTCTTCAGTATTATCGACAACTGGAATCACCAATGCGATTTTAAAAGATTATTGGGCAAACTTTACATAAAGTCTTGAAACCACAAAGGAACAGACTTCTTTTTATAATTAAACAAACTTTAAAAAATATGTTTCAATTGTTAAAAGTTGGCCAACCACTATGTACTTACTTTTTATTGGTATCAATTTTTGATGTAGCGTTACATTTTGTTATCAATACTGTAAATATAAGTAACCAAATTCTTGACATGTTGTATATTGTGTTCATAATCAAATGCTTTGTAAACCCTTTTTCGATTATACGTATACTCTACTTTTTTTATATAAATCCTCCTTAGCTGGGGGCAACGAAACTCTGTTGACAAACTGAAGACTACTAGGAATTGATGTGATTTTTATACATCTTTAGCATATGAAGAGCGTGAAGTTAAGAGTTCATCACATGGCTGCACAATGCGGTAACTGTTTGAAGTAGTTTCGAATTTGTATTTCGTCGTTTAAAGTGCAAAACCGCGTATCAACGAAATTCAAAACCGCGTATCAGCAAAATTGCAAAACCGCATATCTGAAGTTGTAAAAATTATTTTCTAGAGCGCAAAAACTCTTGTATTTGAAAATGGTTCTCTTTTTTATAAAGCAGTCGCATTTCTGGCTAGTATATTTCAGGACGAATGGATAAGGATTAAGCCAAGAGCTTGTGTCAGCAAATAAAATTTTTGGCAGCCAATGTTAGTTACGCGGTTTTGCAGAATGACGATACACGGTTTTGTACTTTAAACGACGATTTAATTGTTTGGAACCACGATGATAGTCACTGCTACTTACTAAACCACGCATCCCGTAGATGCGTGCATATATGTACACAAACCTATATATACTCGAACAATTGTATTTACATTTATATGTATGTATGTATTCATATACATATTCATACATACATATTTTAGGAAAACTGTTTCTTTAACTAAGTAATATAAATAATGGCTGCTTTTCAAGCGTCTTGAGGAAAGTATTTCTACCAATGCAGGCAGCTTTAACACAAAATACTGAATAAGAGTTATAGTTTTTTTTTATACCCGAGCGCACTTGTGCACAAGGGTATTTATAACTTTGTTCACATAACGGTTGTTTGTAACAGGCAAAACGAATCGAGATAGATATAAACAAATATATACATAAATGATCAGAATGAAAAGAGAAATCGATTAAACGGCGACTGTCTGTCCGTCTGTGCACACGATAACTCGAGTAAAAAATTGAGATATCATAACGAAACTTGGTACGTGCACTTCTTTCTAGT
>NW_016161899.1:31624-47374 GCF_001687245.7 Rhagoletis zephyria | reverse complement strand
AATTTATTCAAATTATTGTAGACAAAAATGCAACCATGCGCCACAACCCATGTTTTTCGTGTTTGCAAATTCTTGCGGGCAAAATTTTTTCCAGCAAGAATTTGCTACTTCTCTCCAAGAGAACGGTCACTTTGCTCCCACAATTTTTGAGTGTTGGATAATTTTTTGGTCTGCACGAACGCGATTTGCGCAAAAATCGTGATAATTCGTACAAATACGTACAAATTTTTTGCTCGACGAACAATCCTATTAGCTCCTTGCCATTTTAATTGAATAGCTCAGCTGAAAGGCCGTCAGCTCAAGCAGCGAAATGGCGCCAGAAGAAGGTTCGATCTTTTCAGGCCAAATTTGTATTTACCACCTCTACTCTGAAAAATTCTGCGAAATGAGGAAATACCCGTCAAACAACAAAAATGATATTCAAAAGCAGGCGAGACGTCGCAAACCGGTATGCGAGGAAGAGTATGCTTCGTACTTTTTGCGGTCTAGATTTTTCAGCGCTTGAAGACGGCCGGCAAAATAAGTCGATTTGAAAAGCAGCGAAATCGGCAGTACTACCGCATCGAAATTCAAGTCCCTAAGGGCCGTTTTGACCATCTCTGGTTAACACTAATCTCCAGTTAAACATCATTACCGACGTTGTCGACACAATGTTATATGCATGAAGTCAGTAACGTCGGTAACGATGTTTAACTGGGGATTAGTGTTAACCAGAGATGGTGAAAATGGCCCTAAGTCGATGTTCAGACACGAAAACTTTTGTTGTGGTACACGAAACTTGTCGGGGTCATGATTCAATAATACAAGGTTAGATAATTATTGACAGCTGCGGTTTGACACTCAATTACAAAAGGTTGCATTTACGAAGGACAGAGAAAAGGCAAGAATGCAATCCCTTGTTTCGAAAATGGTAGTAGAAAAGTACGCAAAGTAGGCAATTAGTAGTGAAATTCCTTTCGTAAATTCTAATGTATTTGCAGGAAATCTGGCATTTTAAACGAAATGTTGAACGTAATATTGATATATCTACGTGAATTACGGAATTTATATGCTATTTAGCCGCATAAAAACTGCAAAATGACTCAAAATTAAAATAAGACCACTATGAGATTGATGTAAACATCCAATGCTTACGTTTTCATCAGTTAAATATGCTTCATATGCATGTACAAATAAACACATTGCACAAAAGCTTATACTTTTATTTCACACCAAAGCTACACTGTTTCCATGTAAATTTGCAAAGAAGCAACACGGTGCCACTGCTAAGGGAGCGGTGCGAGAGAGACAACTGTCAGTTTATCGAACCTTGTATTATTGAATCATGGTCGGGGTGAGCGACGAGGTTAGTCTAGGTTCAGACAGAGAAACTTTTGTAGCGGCAACTCGTTACTTGTGGGAGGGGAAGGGACGAGAAAGGGGGAAGGGCACCGAGTTGCTCTCGTTCNGTTTAACTGGGGATTAGTGTTAACCAGAGATGGTGAAAATGGCCCTAAGTCGATGTTCAGACACGAAAACTTTTGTTGTGGTACACGAAACTTGTCGGGGTCATGATTCAATAATACAAGGTTAGATAATTATTGACAGCTGCGGTTTGACACTCCCTTACAAAAGGTTGCATTTACGAAGGACAGAGAAAGGGCAAGAATGCAATCCCTTGTTTCGAAAATGGTAGTAGAAAAGTACGCAAAGTAGGCAATTAGTAGTGAAATTCCTTTCGTAAATTCTAATGTATTTGCAGGAAATCTGGCATTTTAAACGAAATGTTGAACGTAATATTGATATATCTACGTGAATTACGTAATTTATATGCTATTTAGCCGTATAAAAACTGCAAAATGACTCAAAATTAAAATAAGACTACTATGAGACTGATGTAAACATCCAATGCTTATGTTTTCATCAGTTAAATATGCTTCATATGCATATACAAATAAACATATTGCACAAAAGCTTATACTTTTATTTCACACCAAAGCTACACTGTTTCCATGTAAATTTGCAAAGAAGCAACACGGTGCCACTGCTAAGGGAGCGGTGCGAGAGAGACAACTGTCAGTTTATCGAACCTTGTATTATTGAATCATGGTCGGGGTGAGCGACGAGGTTAGTCTAGGTTCAGACAGAGAAACTTTTGTAGCGGCAACTCGTTACTTGTGGGAGGGGAAGGGACGAGAAAGGGGGAAGGGCACCGAGTTGCTCTCGTTCGCCTGAGTAATTCTAGTTGCCCGTTCACAACTGACAACAACTATTGTGTACAAAAGAATTGTTCTGTGTGAACGCGAAGGGCAAAACCAAAAGAGAAGTTGCAGAAAATTAGCAACAAAAGTTTCTCTAGTCAGAGGGGACTGGTACCGAGTTGCTTCTACTCGGGCAACACACTTTGTATTCTCGTTCATCTGAGAAATTCAAGTTGGCGGTTCACAGCTGACAACAATAATTGCGTAGAAAACAGTTCGTGAATGCAAAGGGCAACACCAAGAGAAATCGCCGATAATAACCAACTGGAGTTTTCGTGTCTGAACACAGACTAATCGCAGAAGAACAATCGGTAATAGAGACCCCACGTAAGCACATCTCTAATAATATTTGTAAATTTTGTGGGACAGAACTTTGACAAAATTGGTATATTTGCTAGCAAAAAGCGACATATCCGTTTTCCCTTACTTAAAAAAAACTATATTAAATATGGGTGAAAGGTATAACATCCATAGCCAGTTGGAACATTTGCAAAGTAAATACATCGGTACTGGGCATGCAGACACAACAAAGTTTGAGTGGCTCACCAATCAACACCGGGACTCCCTCGCTAGCTATATGGGACACTACGACATGTTGAATTATTTCGCTATTGCAGAAAATGAGTCCAAAGCCAGAATCCGATTTAATTTAATGGAACGCATGTTACAGCCGTGTGGACCACCGCCAGAGAAAGCAGAAGACTAGTTTACTTACAGAATGTTTGATTTTTTACTGAATAAATTTTGGATTAACAAGAAAGGAAATAACTTGCACTATTACAGGACTCTTGTTTGACAACCAAGATTAAATTGAGTCAAGATAAAGTAAGAAATTTTTTGGCAGATATGACGCTTATATGTTGAATCTTTTTTTATGCACAATAGTATTGTTGAGTTTTTTGGGTTGGATTCCGAATAGTATCTGTAGTTCGAGGCTTAGGAATTGAACGACGTGATCCTCTGGCTTTAGGACTCCTGTTGTTGTAACAGTGTACAAATTCCCACAGAGTTTTTGCGGAGAGTTGCTGTAGTGACAGTCCTTGCCCAGATACAAATTTGGTCGTTACATAGGCAAGACTGTTGTGGGCGAGCTTGGCTGTTTTCCAAAATGCATTAATACAATGCAAAAGCACTACATTTGCGTACCTAATTGCAAATTTACACTTTTTCCTTGGTTTCCTTGGTTGGTTGGAGAATTTTTCTTCCGTCAGTAAGTAAATACACGGAAACAAGTGAACCGGTTCGGGGAAAATGAAACTCGTGATAAAATTTTATATTTTATGATTAATAAAAGGTACTAATACTTTGTTTTGATTCGTTTTGGAAAACATCCCCTATTATCACATCTATTCTTATTCCGGGGTATCGCTGAGTGCAGCAGGGGGCTACTCTGTAATGCGATACGACAGAGGAATTCGATGCAATAGGCAACCTGCCGTGTTTGCGCGAACGCGAATCATTTGTTTTCGCACAGCTTTACAGAGTTTTCCCCCTATGGCAGAGTTTCCAGATCGTGCATCTTTCTGCTGGTGTTTACTCCCAACAAAACCAAATCTTTTTTAGACATTACGTCAGACAACCTAACGGGAAAAATCCATGTTTGTATTTGGCCAAGGACTTACTTTTACAGGTCTATTCTGCACGTTACCGAAGATTTTGTAACCGGAAAATTGTATTACCAAAAAATGTTACCAGTTCTTGTCACCGCGATTCTAGGAACGTTGGTAATGCAGTTAAAGTATTCAGCAATTCAGCTATGAAGAATTGTGCAAATTCTGGCATTGCATATATCCAGCTTATGAGATGGTAACAAAATTTGCCGGTTACAAGAGTACACAGAATGCAAAAAGGGTTTAAAAATTGACAGGAACTTTATTTACCGGTTAGGTCGGTGTTATGCAGACAAACTTTTGTTTGCCAAATTAAATGGCGGCTGCTTAGTTTGCTCGGAGGTGGTTATGTCGAGTTTGGCACAGGGTTGCACGTTCATTATGGTTTTCATGGCTATTGCCAACACGAAATGAGAATTTCAGATGTACATAACGCGCAAAATTTAAAATTTTTGTATATGACAACACCGAATTTGCTGCAGTTTGACCAAACAAAATTAGTTTGCTGTGAGAGTCGTCAAACTCGCTCTCTCCGAGTTTGCTGCAACAACAATTGCACGCAGTTTGCCAAACAAAATTTCTGCATAACACCGACCTTACAAACTTTGTATTACCAGCGCAGAATAGACCTGTTAGTAGCATTCCTCAAAAGGCTTTAGGCAATTTCTATGGTGTTGCAACAACAATAATTTTTCTCTTTTTACGTGGCTTTAATATAAAATTTTTAGTTAAAATTAATANTATTACCAAAAAATGTTACCAGTTCTTGTCACCGCGATTCTAGGAACGTTGGTAATGCAGTTAAAGTATTCAGCAATTCAGCTATGAAGAATTGTGCAAATTCTGGCATTACATATTTCCAGCTTATGAGATTGTAACAAAATTTGCCGGTTACAAGAGTACACAGAATGCGAAAAGGGTTTAAAAATTGACAGGAACTTTATTTACCGGTTACAAACTTTTTATTACCAGCGCAGAATAGACCTGTTAGTAGCATTCCTCAAAAGGCTTTAGGCAATTTCTATGATGTTGCAACAACAATAATTTTTCTCTTTTTACGTGGCTTTAATATAATATTTTTAGTTAAAATTAATGCTTTATTTAAAATAATATTACATTATCGCGTGAAAAATTTGCATATTTTACAATTAATTTACACGAAAATTTATTTAATTGAATGCATTACTATATTTTTTGTGATTGCAAGATACATACATATATATTTCGAGGAAGAACTTAAATAGTTTAATATTCTACTTATACGCATACATACACATGCATCTATATATGTATATAAATTTAGCACATGCTAATACATATTATATTAAAAAGCTTAAAAAGTGGGCTAATTAGTTTTGTTCGTTGAATTTTTTTTGATAGCTCTTTAACTTTAAAAACTTAAACCAACTTGCTAAATAAACACCGCATTGTTTAGAACGAAAGCAAAAATTATTAACAAGAGTAGACCAATGATGGAAAACTTGTGTGCGATGGCAATCAAATCTTGCTAATTAATCGTTTTTAAAATTTGCTGACCATGTACGTATGTAACTGTTAAAGTGACATATGAACATATATATGTACATGTTTACATAAAGATTTTTTAGTTAATAAAACGATTGTAGGGCAGAAAGCTAAATACAGAGTGCTTATACACGTGAGCATAAGATACCCCAAAGCCATTCGTAGAACTAAAAAATAATTTTTGGCGCCTCAATTGAATTTTTTCAAGGTATTGCTTACCTATTTACTTGGAAAACCTTAACCATTGGTAATTATTTGTTACTTACGTATTTTTATTTGTAGATTTCTGCCAAGATACATACTTAGCTCATTGTCGATCTACATACGTACATAAAAAAAAGAAACAATTAAATGGAGTTTAGAACAATAATAAGTCATTGCCTCATTATGCTGTTGGCGTTTCTTCATTGTGACCTTAAACAAAGCTTGAGTTAACAAAATAAAAGATGTAAAAGCTGAAAATCGAGACGAGAACGTGACGATCTCAGGGTTTTCCTTTAAACGTGCCAAACCCACAAGAAAAAAAACATTGTGCTGCTAAGTACGATCACCGTTTTATGACGTGTTTTAATGTATGAGCACCCGTGGAACTCACTGATGTTCTCCATTTTCGGAATTGCCCTTACATCACCGTTTAAAGAATTTTTTCTTGTGAAATTGTACGTAATACTATTCTCTCTTATACGTACATACATAATGTACGTTATATTGTGCCATTAGTAGCTCTAACCCAATACTTTTCGTGCAAAATCGTCTAAAAATGTCAAACAGGAAAATTACTCTCTGAGCTGAGAGTAAAAAGTGAGTAACAACAAAAAGTACGGGAACAAAAAAAGCATGTTTCCTGTAAAAACGTCAACCAGTGATCGCTTGAAACTTTTCATGATATTACCAGAAGAAAAATTTCGGGTAAAACCTTGCAACTTCATTCTCTACTCAACTCCACAAGTTCGTGGAAAAACCTGTAAATTCATGGAGTACTGGATCAGAGCTAGTAATTTTATTTTTCAAATTCATTTAAAACTAAAGTAATTGCATTGCTTATATTAATACTTTTAACTTATCTTTTTCATACGACATATTGCCTCGAGAAGCCTTATGCATAGCTTTGTTTTCGACGTGCTGAAGTTTTGTTTCTTTGAATAGGGCTCTTACTACCATCCTTACTACCTATTCAAACTGCGTATTAAACATATTGATATTTAAGTCCTCGAAAGTAGTTGTGCCACTTTGATCCAGCATTTGTAGCATATCGGAGAACTCTTGGCCCTGTGGCTGACCAGCTTGCACATGTGCTCCGTGGACGGCATGTGGTCCGTGATTGGCGTGAGCAGCGACATGCGCTGCATGTGGATGTTGAGCTTGAGCGGGATTTTGCCACTCGCCCCACATGCCGGCCGCATTAGTGGGTGGTGGTGGCGCCGCTTGTGCGCTGCTGCCGGTGTGGTAGGTTGCCTGTCGTGCATTACCAGCACTCAGTTGTGTGTAAGTGGGGCCACTGGGGGAGCGTGCTGGACTGGTTTGATTGTATTGGTAGCCCTCGGATACGGCCTGTTGTTGACGTAGGTTTGTCCAGGTCGCTGCAGCGGGTGTTGGTGAACTGTTGGCTTTCGGAATTTTTGCCATATGTGCAGTGTTCGGCGAAGGACCCCCCGCAGTTGGTGGATAACCACCCAAAGGCGAATGTGTTGCATCATAATTATAAGTTACAGGATTGTGTGCAGAACCAGGTCGAGCTACGTTGTTAGCTTGGGCTGTGAGTGCAGCTTGTGGCGGTATGTGCGAACCGATCATGCCGTGTGCACTGTACATGCCGTCAGCAGTAGTAGCGGATGAAGTGACATCTCGACGTGCCTGCAATGTGTAATCAACGCCCGGCGCTACGTAAACGTGTTCGGCATTCGACTGATCTGGAGTGTTGGAGTCGTGTGCAACACTAGAGTGAAGTGTCTTTGCCGAGCTATTGGTGCATACAATGTATTCGACTTCTTCGGTATAGGGGTTTAGAAATGCATTCGCATGTGTACGTATCCAAACGTATTCACCACTTTTGGTGCGTGCACGATACATTAAAGAGAAATTTCCCTTCTGCTTTAATACTTGATCAAAGCTGTCCTTCACGTTCATCTGATCTTCTGCATGGCAAAAATCATAGCAGATCTTTCCGAGTAAATCAGTTGGCGTATAACCAAGCACATTCATGACGCGCTGATCGACAAAAGTGAATTTGCCGTCCATTGCATGGCGCGTGATGAACTCAGATTGATTATTCGAGTTGGTCATGTCATTAGAGGCTGTTGAGGTCACTTGCAGTCGTCCAATAGCCACAAGACAGCAATGTGATGAGTGCATATCATCGTCTACGGGCCGTTCCATATGTACCCCAGGGAACATATCAGTTGGTGGCCAATTTTTAATATATCCAGTGCAATGCACTACTGCATAATTAGTGCCATCGCGTGACGGTCCCAATGAATTCCTTTGCTTCAAACGATTTAAATGTCCCGCAACCATAGTTTCAGGATTTACGTTTCCTACACGCATGCGGCAAATGAAACCACGACGTGCACCCATACTAAGCCGCATTGATGATTGGTGACCTTCTTTCTTTACTGTGCCTGTTTTAAGGTCAAGTATTCGACCTGCATTTTGTGATTCTTGTGTCGACAATTGTTCACGAATTTTTTCGCGATCATCAGGGTGGATGTGCTCATACAAACTGGTGCCGTACCAATCGCTCTGCGTATAGTTTAATACAGGAGTCACTGAATCTGAAACATAAATGACACGACCGGAATCGCATGAAACTACAAATAAAAATCCATCTGCTGCTTCTAATATCAAATGTTTCAGTTCCTGGTCAGTAAGGAATGATGGCTTGTATGTGCCATCGCTGCTAGTATTTCCTGTGCCACGTAGAGCCTTCATATGTGCCACAGCCATGCGTAGAATGGTCAACTTGTCAGGCTTTCTAGCAAGAGCACTGCATGTTGGCACCATATCCGATAGTTCAGTAATATAGGCCGTCATTTTGTTACGGCGACGTCTTTCGATCTCACAATGATTTTCCCGACTCGCGAACCGTTCCTTATCCTGCATATTGGCTTCATCCATGACTGGAATATTTAATGAGTACACCGCCGGTTAGACTATCTGCTATTGGTTCTTTCTTATTTGGGTCGATTGCTGTCGTTGTAGCAGCGTTTGCTTCTTTATACTGCACTATGGTTGTTTTTGTGTACTTGCTGCGGACAAACTGAAGGTGCACCACTTTGTCTACGTAGTAGAAAAAACCAACAAAATTCTTGGAAACCAATGCGAGTTGAGTGAAGACCAAATATTAACAAACCGTCGACCAAATTCTAGACAAGAAATATTTGCATACTTTTCGCATGTTTTTAAATTGCTGTTTATTTGTTGAAAAAACAATTTTTANAAAATTCTTGGAAACCAATGCGAGTTGAGTGAAGACCAAATATTAACAAATCGTCGACCAAATCCTAGACAAGAAATATTTGCATACTTTTCGCATGTTTTTAAATTGCTGTTTATTTGTTGAAAAAACAATTTTTGCACGAATTTACACGAAAATTTCTACAAGAAATGTGTACAAATGTTTACAACAAAACCTGACTGTACACGGTAGTAGACATCCAAAATGCTGCCACTGTGTTTAAATGAGGAATCTGCAGCAGTGACTTGAGGGGAAAATAAAATAAATATGATATCTGAGATATTAAATATTTTTTCAATAAAAAGTTAATTATTTAAATGTTAAGTTTATGTAACAAATGCAACAAATTCTGAACAAAAGGAGAGTTTGACGAAACATCTATTAATTAAATACAGGTGGCAGCGTCTAAAATTTAGCATCCAATATGTTCCACTTACATATGAAATGACAGCTAGAGTGCTGCCAGCTTACACGCATTTTCCATTTTCAAATCGGCACAGTGAGAAAAAAATTTGAATTCAAGAATGATAGAATAAAAGATTGCGCATTGCCGAAGGCGAAGTCATTTCTCAAGTAAAAGTAAACAAAGCAGGATACGAGGATAACAAAATATGTCAGAAGGGTTGATTTACTGAGTGGCGTTTTTATTTTTTCTCTCTGACGTCAGGATTTATTTTAAAGGACTTTGTAATTTCAAAGATATTTAAAAAATTCAATGCAATGTAAATTAAAAATATAGATACCAAATGCCAGAGAGAATTTGTTTAGAATTTAAAAAATTAAAATTTTTTGGATTAAGAATCAAAAATTTTGTACGCCCAAGTATTATAGACATTTTATTTTATTATATTATATGTAGTTTATAGATGAATTATATTATTATATTTTTACAAATCATATGTTTTTGAGAAAAGTACACCGTAGTAATTTAAAAATTTCAAAATTACATTTCTCGACTGAAAAATGAGATATTCGAGCAAACCCGACGGCACACAGTGTGCTTTTATACCACTTCATCCCAATTAAGCGTAGCGCTTTCAACAGAAGAAAATTCAAGGAAAAATATTACCATTGAGCCACAGCCACTCCTTGACCTTAAAAAAATTGGACAAAAATAGTGTTCTTTGAAAAAAAGAGCATGCAAAATCCAATGGATATATTTAAAAAAAAAAAACAATTTTTGGATTTTTTATTATACTAATATTAAAGATTTTGAGACGAGAAACACTATTCCAAAAATTTCAACCCCTTAATTTGAAAAATGCCTTATATATTGCATTTTTCATTATTTGCATGCAGTTGTGCATCCTTCACACAATTTGTATCCCTCGAACAACAAGTCGGTTTTTGTGCTATTCAAGAACTTTAATTTCAGCCAAGGTAGAAGTCTCTAGGCCCTTTGAGAGCTAAGTTATTCTAAAGTTAAACTTCGGAATTTCATTCGACATTTTACGCTTTTTTTCTGGTTTCGGAGTAAAAACTAGTACAGCAGTTCGGAAGTTTGGTTTAAAGTTGTTATAACTTGGCTCTCAGAGGGCCTAGAGACTTCTACCTTGGCTCAAATTAAAGGTCTTGAATTGCACTTATTGTTCTAGGGATATAAAATTGAGCGAAGGATGCACAGCTGCATTCAAATAGAAAAAAATGCAATAAATAATACATTTATTAAATTAAGGTGTTCAAATTTTTCTTCGAATTTTGTTGCTCGTCTCAAAATCTATACTACTGGTATAACAAAAAATGCATAAAAGTTTGGTTTTTGAATAAATCCCGTGTATTTTTCTGCTTTTTTTTCGAAGAACACTACTTTTGACCAATTTTTTTAATGTCAAGTGATAATTGTGGCTCAGTGGCCACCACAATTGAAAGGGATTTCAAAACCACTTTGTTTCGTATCAAAATGCAGCTTCTGTCGGAAGCGCTACGATTAATTCGAGTGCAGTGTTCAAAAAGCACACTGTGCGGCTTATGAAAGGACAATAGGTGTATGTATTTTAAAATGCCGTGCATATTTTTCAGATATGAGTTCAGCGACAATCCGGCCCTGCCTGGCTGCTCTCTTTAGGATTCGCGCCCCTTTTTCATTTCCTTCTACTAAGTCAAGAATAACGGCTTGGTGGTTACTGTGTGTGTAGTGTTCGCTTCATTTAATGTCCCTAGTCAGTATGTTACTCGAAAACGTGAGGTCGATGATAAACTCTTTACTGTTCCGGCGAAAAGTCCTGATTCCCCCACAGCTAACCAGCGCTAAATCTAGCGAGGAAAAGGTTTGTAGTCGGTCGTTGGAATTATTGGGTGTCTATCTATTACGGATTCCACTACATTATCCAGAAGCTGTTGGAATTCCTCGTGAGTTCAGCTAGGAAGTGCATAACTGCTACATATCTGGTATCATTTGATTTGAACCCACAAAATTTCTAGAAATTAGATATAAGCGGCGAGAGAGACTACCCTTTGGAACCCCCTTTCATTTTTCTGGGNTTCCTCGTGAGTTCAGCTAGGAAGTGCATAACTGCTACATATCTGGTATCCTTTGATTTGAACCCACAAAATTTCTAGAAATTAGATATAAGCGGCGAGAGAGACTACCCTTTGGAACCCCCTTTCATTTTTCTGGGGTTTGACGTTTTATCTATCCTACTGACTTACCCTGTTTACGTCGGTGAAATCCAAGTGGCCTATTCGATGCCGGTGTCTGGTACCACGAACTAACATATCCCATATCGTGGCGAACTCTCCATTATGGGAAGTATTCCCGTGAGGACTAACTGTTGGAGAAAATAAAATTTCTCCATCCACCCTGCAACTAAAGTCGCCAGGCACGATTTAGACGACGTGATGGGGCAGCGATCGTACGCTCTTTTAAAATGATCTGGAAACGGTCCAAGGTCTCATCGTCCTTCTCCTCTGTCAGAGCGTGTGCACAAATTAAGCTGATATTGTGGAACTTAACTTTTAGGCGGATTGTGGCAATTCGTTCACTTCTGAGGGCGAATCTGGAGACAAGACCCTGTTAAACCACAAATCCTAAACCGAATTTTTACATCGTATCAGGGTAGCTGTATTAGATGTGTCACACAGNGCGGATTGTGGCAATTCGTTCACTTCTGAGGGCGAATCTGGAGACAAGACGTCGGAGTCCCTGTTAAACCACAAATCCTAAACCGAATTTTTACATCGTATCAGGGCAGCTGTATTAGATGTGTCACACATCCATGCGCTGTCCATCACATTCCATAAATTGCGGTGATGCAGCGTTGTATTTTTCTGCGAAATCCAGTTGGATGGAGTCACCTTCATTAGGACAATCCGGGCATTGCAGGTGCATATCTATATCTTTGTTTAGTTTTCGATGGTCGTCAACATATGGATAATTATTTTTTAGTGAGCTTTTTTTTAAATAAGCGGCGGGTTCCAAATCCGGCGTAAAACCTATTACTGAGATGGTTTTTTGAAAACTGAAGCACATTTAAAATGCTAGCCATTGCTACTGGTGAGTGGACGCTGCGGACTGGTATGGATACATACATACACGAAAAACATTACTTGTCACTAGAAGAAAATTTCTTAAGCTGAGGACAACGGCCTTAAAATGAGCCCATGGACATGCATTACTTTGTTAAAAAAAATTGACTAAAGTCACAAAATGTTCTATATCAATTATTTCCTTTGCAGTACACGTAGGTCACGAATAGAAGGCGCATAGTGTTACCATAGTTTGACACTGTGCAACCGTTTCGTGTCTCTGTTGCATCTCATCAGACATCACTAAGGTCGGCCAGAAACGATGACCTCAGATTCCGCAGCCTGCTTCTACACAGTGCGGCAAATTTACACAGGAGATATTAGATAGTTTCCTCCTCTTCGTAGTTCTTACAGCTACTGCATTATATTCGGAAAGGCATGCAANGTCTCTGTTGCATCTCATCAGACATCACTAAGGTCGGCCAGAAACGATGATCTCAGATTCCGCAGCCTGCTTCTACACAGTGCGGCAAATTTACATAGGAGATATTAGATAGTTTCCTCCTCTTCGTAGTTCTTACAGCTACTGCATTATATTCGGAAAGGCATGCAACCCCTTTCTGCATCTTTTCCTATTAAACAGTGCCCGGTTAGAGCCCCCCAACGTAAGGTGTATCCTCTATCCTCGAAGAGTAGACGCTTCGTGACTGTTTCTCATCTCATTTAAGTCACGTCTGCCTGAAAATTCAACAAGTCGTACTTTGATTCTCCAGCTTGTTTGTATCCAAATTCTCAGCTCAGAGCTTTGATTGCAGCTATCACTAAAACAGAACAAGCTTCTCTATAGCCTCCCTGATAGCTGAAACCTTAGTTTGGAATATGCTCCAGTAGTCTAGTAACCTAAAAGTAATTTCGAGGAGGGTTTCGTGAAAAGACATCTCCTCCCACCTTACCATAGAGATTTAAGCATTCTGTATAATGTCCTTTTAAGCTTATGTTCTTCTATCATCTCAGATGATTTCTTAAAAAAAAAATTTTAGAAAGTAATTTTATTTATAAAAAACTTGATTTTTAGAGGTCTTTTCAAATTGTTCCAGCAGCGGATTCCAACATTTGCTATCGCCAATTTTGATCACGCAACACGCAACGCGCAACATCTAGTTACATGCCCCCGATTCTGCCAGATTTGGCTGATTACACACTGCTTTTCATTTAGAGAATTGTAGCGACAAAAATTTAGCATGTCGATTGCCAGATATGAACTGCAGCTGACGGAAATCTTAGCGAAAGTTTTTAAATATAATAGTTTTAATAATTCCGACGGAAAACCCGCGAGGCACTCTTATGTACATACTCCCGTACACAATAAGTAGACAATAAGGAACGTTCCTATAAAGATGTTGTGGCATTCCACACCACATTCTCAATCCAGTCTAGATACAAATTTACCTTCGTATTAATGCTCGGAATGTCGGCAGTGCCACATATCTCGTATCCAAAGGAAGTTATCGCGGCCAACTGCAGCATACAAGGATAACTCGGATGTGGCACATACAATGGTCCACCGGAGTCACCGTAGCACGTATCGAAGCCACTCTGATGACTACCAGCACAAATTTGCGTCCGCACCCTTACGCCCCATTCCAACTCTGTTTGGGCCGTCACAGATGCTGTACACTCATCTCCGGCAAACAAATCTAATTTCACCTTCAACAAATGCGTAGATGATATCTTTTTTTCAGTTTCACCCCAACCAACAGCTGTGAAGCTTTTATATATCGCATCCTTTGAGGGCAAGCAGGCGGGCAGGACATACTCATTCAGTGTCGCATCGCGATCCAATTCAACTAATGCGATATCATTGTAACGCTCAAAATAATACATTGGATGTACAATAGCATTGCGCACGGTAAAATCTTGGGTTTGAGTGCCATCGGTTGTAGTGCTGTGATCTAGTTCACCCAGTCGTATGACATTAATTTTGCTGACAATGGAGGAAAACGGGTGATTTTATGTGTGTGTGTGGGGTCTTAAGTAATTGCTGTGCATGAAGCGGGTACCTACCGTCGCCAACAATGTGCCGCGGAAATTACAAAGCGCTCACTTATCAAAGTACCGCCACATTGCCACTCTATCTGGCCGCTAGCCTGGTCCTTCGATCCCAGCAACGCAATCGATTGAAATTCCTTTGGCGCGGCCCTTTCGCCACCATATATCAGTGCTTGTGGACAAAAGGGGGGCGCTAGTTTCTGATACTCGAAACAAGCTGGAAAATAAAAGTTTTCGTCAGAATATTTTTAAGGGTTCTTAATGTGTATCAGCGGTTTTACCCCTTTCTGCATAAGTGGTTGGTTCGCTGTTTCCCAAACGAGTATCCAATGCAATCCCCGGCCGAGGACAGCAAACTATGCCAAATACTTTGTTGCAAAAAGGTATCGAACTGGTATCCATGGTTGCAAGGTGGGTGAAAATGTCAGGACAATATTGCAGCTCTTTACATTCACCCACCGCATTGTCACAGACTTTGGTAGAAAACATTTTGGAAAAAAGAAAGAAAAACCAAAGGGTCAGTTAATACACTTAGCCAGCTTTCAAAACTTCAAATCGGAGCCTGAATCGAGATCTGGAGCTTAGATATGTATATTGGAAATAACTTGAAGAAACTTTACTGCTCTCTTAAAGAAGGAGCATCGATGTACAAACTTTCGTCATGTTTTGCCAACCATGGCTTCGGCGTTTTTGAAATTCATTCAAATTTACACCGATGCTTATACTTTAACACAGCAGTAACTTGTTATGTTTCCCTGGAGATAGTAAAAGTCTTACCTGTCGAAAGTATGAACAACCAAAAACGTGTTGTTTGATCTTTAAAAGTATTATAACTTAACCGTTAAAATTATTTTTCCATTTTTCCGTCAAAATTTAACCGTTATTTGAATCCGTTAATTACCAAAGGGAACAAGTCAGCATTTTTTATATAACAATTTTGATGCAGCTCGGTCCGTTTAACCCTCATCGGTTCCCGCAAAAAATTTGTCGCATAGGTTCTTTTGCATACGTTCGTTTACAAACAGATCTGACACTTCTAATCACATTTTTAAGAAAAATTCCAAGATTGCAGTTATATAGCCCATTCAATTTTAGTATAATTAAGTGCAAGTCTGATGTTGCTAGAAAATCGCAATTTTCTCCGTACCAAATTAATTGCCGAACATACTATTGAAGAACTTGCATGAAAAAAATTGCCAAAAACCATCGCGATTTTCTAGCAAATTCAAACTTGCATTTTGTTATACCAAAATTTAATGAGCTAACTGCATACCTGGAATATTTCTTAAAAATCTTACTAGAATTGTCAGTTCTGTTTGTGTACGAGCGTATACACAACAACCGGTTTGCAACTATAGGTGCAATCCCGTATTCCTCGGACTCGGACTAGTAAAACTGTCAAAAAAAA
>NW_016161899.1:15969-18424 GCF_001687245.7 Rhagoletis zephyria | reverse complement strand
TGGGCCGTCACAGATGCTGTACACTCATCTCCGGCAAACAAATCTAATTTCACCTTCAACAAATGCGTAGATGATATCTTTTTTTCAGTTTCACCCCAACCAACAGCTGTGAAGCTTTTATATATCGCATCCTTTGAGGGCAAGCAGGCGGGCAGGACATACTCATTCAGTGTCGCATCGCGATCCAATTCAACTAATGCGATATCATTGTAACGCTCAAAATAATACATTGGATGTACAATAGCATTGCGCACGGTAAAATCTTGGGTTTGAGTGCCATCGGTTGTAGTGCTGTGATCTAGTTCACCCAGTCGTATGACATTAATTTTGCTGACAATGGAGGAAAACGGGTGATTTTATGTGTGTGTGTGGGGTCTTAAGTAATTGCTGTGCATGAAGCGGGTACCTACCGTCGCCAACAATGTGCCGCGGAAATTACAAAGCGCTCACTTATCAAAGTACCGCCACATTGCCACTCTATCTGGCCGCTAGCCTGGTCCTTCGATCCCAGCAACGCAATCGATTGAAATTCCTTTGGCGCGGCCCTTTCGCCACCATATATCAGTGCTTGTGGACAAAAGGGGGGCGCTAGTTTCTGATACTCGAAACAAGCTGGAAAATAAAAGTTTTCGTCAGAATATTTTTAAGGGTTCTTAATGTGTATCAGCGGTTTTACCCCTTTCTGCATAAGTGGTTGGTTCGCTGTTTCCCAAACGAGTATCCAATGCAATCCCCGGCCGAGGACAGCAAACTATGCCAAATACTTTGTTGCAAAAAGGTATCGAACTGGTATCCATGGTTGCAAGGTGGGTGAAAATGTCAGGACAATATTGCAGCTCTTTACATTCACCCACCGCATTGTCACAGACTTTGGTAGAAAACATTTTGGAAAAAAGAAAGAAAAACCAAAGGGTCAGTTAATACACTTAGCCAGCTTTCAAAACTTCAAATCGGAGCCTGAATCGAGATCTGGAGCTTAGATATGTATATTGGAAATAACTTGAAGAAACTTTACTGCTCTCTTAAAGAAGGAGCATCGATGTACAAACTTTCGTCATGTTTTGCCAACCATGGCTTCGGCGTTTTTGAAATTCATTCAAATTTACACCGATGCTTATACTTTAACACAGCAGTAACTTGTTATGTTTCCCTGGAGATAGTAAAAGTCCTACCTGTCGAAAGTAGGAACAACCAAAAACGTGTTGTTTGATCTTTAAAAGTATTATAACTTAACCGTTAAAATTATTTTTCCATTTTTCCGTAAAAATTTAACCGTTATTTGAATCCGTTAATTACCAAAGGGAACAAGTCAGCATTTTTTATATAACAATTTTGATGCAGCTCGGTCCGTTTAACCCTCATCGGTTCCCGCAAAAAATTTGTCGCATAGGTTCTTTTGCATACGTTCGTTTACAAACAGATCTGACACTTCTAATCACATTTTTAAGAAAAATTCCAAGATTGCAGTTATATAGCCCATTCAATTTTAGTATAATTAAGTGCAAGTCTGATGTTGCTAGAAAATCGCAATTTTCTCCGTACCAAATTAATTGCCGAACATACTATTGAAGAACTTGCATGAAAAAAATTGCCAAAAACCATCGCGATTTTCTAGCAAATTCAAACTTGCATTTTGTTATACCAAAATTTAATGAGCTAACTGCATACCTGGAATATTTCTTAAAAATCTTACTAGAATTGTCAGTTCTGTTTGTGTACGAGCGTATACACAACAACCGGTTTGCAACTATAGGTGCAATCCCGTATTCCTCGGACTCGGACTAGTAAAACTGTCAAAAAAAAATTCGCTCAGAGCGAGAGAATAACATTGAAAAGTACGGGATCGCTTTCTAGTAAAAAATGGTAACTTCTGTCAACTTCAACATAACCTCCAAATTATGGTTGTAAATTTTTGCTTATTTTGTATCAAGAATGATAGAATACAAGATTGCGCCGATCAGAGAGGATTTTTGAGAATAACTTTTGTGTGACCTCACACTGGTGCAATTGCGTGAGAGAAATGCCAAAACGTGAGCAAAAATGGAAGAAGAAGAAAAAATGTTGCAAGGAAAACGTAAACAAGTTGCACCAGTGTGACGTCATGCAAACAACCATTCTGTCAAATTCGTTAAGAGAGGAATAGCGGTCCGAGATCGGCGCAACCTTTGTATTCTCTCAATCGTGATTTTGTATGTAAACACACTTAGCTCACACATGTAAATAACCAAAAATACTTTCCAATTCATTAGAATCCACTTAAACAAGTAATTAAATACTTTTCAACATGAATTAGCAGAGTCCACTTTTCTTTTGTTTACAATTTGGTTGCCAAACACACTACAGCTGATCGTTTGACACATTTACCAGAATTTACCAGCAAAAAATTCTCGGACTAAAACTGGTAACTCCTGACAGAGAGAGAGAACCGTATTTACTCTCTTTTGTCCTCTCAATA
>NW_016161899.1:165-14864 GCF_001687245.7 Rhagoletis zephyria | reverse complement strand
CTGATCATTTATGTATACATTTGTCTATATCTATCTCGATTCGTTTTGGCTGTTACAAACAACCGTTATGTGAACAAAATTAATATACCCTTGTGCACAAGTGCGCTCGGGTATAATGAAGTGTCGAAATAGACATCAAGTATAAGCAATTTCCTCTTTACATAACATTGATACAAAGTTCAGGCACAGTTGAAACTACGAGTAATTATTGCTGGATTAGTAATTTGCACTTTGTAAATTTAAAAATATCCATTCATTGTAAATCTTTTGTTTACATACATGCTTTTAAAATCATAATATCCGATGTAAAAGTGTGCAAACTTTATGTAAATAAAATAAAGGTAATAGTGTTTCTAAATTTTTAGAAATTATTTGTACTTCATTAGGAACAGTAATTAAATACAAGTTTGATACAATAACTTAATATTAGAAAAATAACAGGCATCAAAA
The DNA here is from genome assembly GCF_001687245.7 of Rhagoletis zephyria. Taxonomy (NCBI): domain Eukaryota; kingdom Metazoa; phylum Arthropoda; class Insecta; order Diptera; family Tephritidae; genus Rhagoletis; species Rhagoletis zephyria. The sequence continues at coordinate 14,414 of NW_016161899.1, read as the reverse complement.
TTTGGTACAATTGAGTGATAAAGTGATAAAGTACAATATGAATTACATTTTCATACGAAATTGAAGAAAGCATTTATTAACACTGATACGTACTATCACCATCCGGCATATTCTCCTATTAAGCCCTTCTTTCCTGTTTCCTGTTTGGAAAGAATAAAAAAATTGGAAAAAACGCTGGACTAAATGCATCGATCGAAAGGAAGACGAATACGATTTTTTGAAAAGCTTCATACCCAAGCCTTACGAAATCTGAACCAAAAAGGGGGAAGCTTTTTTAAAGCAGGCAGTCTGCTATGAGATAACATATGAGCTCATTGGCCAACAACAATGAAACAATAAAAGGCAAACGCAGAAAGTATCCATCGGCCATCGTTGTCATAGGCATCATACTTGCTATTTCGCCCATTATTGGGTCGCTACCATGCAGGAAATGGATCTAACTATAAGCTAACTTTAAGTTGATTAGAAAGGAGCTAAAAATCACTTATTATCTGTATATAAACTTTGACGAAAGCTAACTATATTTCTATGGCGATGGCCGCGAAATAGTAAAGGGTGGTTACCTCAGCATTAGATGTAGTCAAGGGTGGGTTACCTCTGCATTTGATGTAACTAACTTGTAACTAACTACTTTTGGACATAAAATATCAATAGGAAAAACAAAATGTTTTTTTTTATATATTTTTATTTTTATTTACTTTATTTATTTTATTACATTTCATATTTGTTTACATATTCTCCTGTAGGTGGTCCCATAATCCAACTCCGTCATACATAACTTCAAAATGATAACATGAAATTTCGATCTTCCTTTTATTTGTCCTCAATTCGAAAAAGTATTTACGAAGTGCAGGATATTTAAATAGAAATGCGTTTAATGAAAATAATCTCCTTCACTACTCTTGCATTACTTGTCAACTAGATTCAATTTAGCTTTTTGAAGCTAACTACGGGTTATTTATTTTATATNTTCAACTAAAAGTTGCCTGTAAAATCGCCTCGTGCGAATGCCCTATAACTACGGGTCNAAAATAATCTCCTTCACTACTCTTGCATTACTTGTCAACTAGATTCAATTTAGCTTTTTGAAGCTAACTACGGGTTATTTATTTTATATAAATCCCGCAAAAAAGCTAACTACAAGTGGGTTATTTTTTATCAATTGATAATTTTTTTCTGCTGGGTACCTTCGCCTGTCATCTTGCAAACACATACCTAAATTTTTTTTGTTGCTACTTTCATTTCGCATAACATTTTGTTANCCCGCAAAAAAGCTAACTACAAGTGGGTTATTTTTTATCAATTGTTAATTTTTTTCTGCTGGGTACCTTCGCCTGTCATCTTGCACACATACCTACATTTTTTTTGTTGCTACTTTCATTTCGCATAACATTTTGTTATGGGCAGCAAACTCTGCTTTTCTCACCATCTAGTTGTTATAAATTATATAGACATTTACTGTTATAATAAATAATACATATAGAGTTATATGAAAAAGTAAAAAAAAAACATACTTCATTGTTGAGTCTTTGCTCCAGCTGGTTTTGCTTCTGTACTACTTCTTTCAGTAGCCTCAATACATTTTCGAAATACTCANTTATAAATTAAATAGACATTTACTGTTATAATAAATAATACATATAGAGTTATATGAAAAAGTTAAAAAAACGTACTTCATTGTTTAATCTTTGCTCTAGCTGGTTTTACTTCTTTCAGTAGCCTCAATACATTTTCGAAATACTCGGAATCGACTGTAAATCTCACTGATGCGTCGTCGGTTGGAACGATCTCGGTTGGTGTGTCGTCGGTTTTTTAATTTTTGATTGAGGGCTGTTTTTTTGGCACCTCGTCCTTAGCATGTTCACGATCGTACTTCTGCTTCATGATTTTCGAACCTGGAAGCGAAAAACGTATTAAATATACATATGCTCCTAAATATACAATGCTTTAAATAGATTCTTTTTCTCACCTTTTACTGACGTGGATGCCATTGCTGGGTTGATTGTAGATAGTATATATGGAAATGTATTAACGTATTTGCTTGCAAAAAAAAATTTTCAATATATATATATTTTTTTTCAAATTAAAACATATTAGTTCGAAAACTCGTGCAAAAGTTGATGCAGAAGCGGAACAAGTATGAAATGCCCTTGACGTGGAACGCAAACGTATTTATGTTCAAGCGACAATACCTAAGCCAGAGTATGATTCCAGGGGAAGCTCAAATACATTTTCCAATATTTTAAAAATTCGACCAACTACTTTATCCGTTTGAGAATATTTAACAATTTTTACCGGTCCTAATTCTTTACAAAATCAGAGGGAATTTCTTTCTTTTTTAACATCTATTTGAAAAGAATTAGATTTTTTTGAAATCTCGTCATGTATGTAGTTCTTGTCCTTGCCTTTCCCTAAGTCTCAAATACAGTTGTTGGAGAATTTTGTTCTGTTTATTAATATTTTTTTTAGAAATTGCATATGATTTTCAAAAAATCATAATGAAAAATTGTCAAGGGGGCCGTACTGTTTCACACAATCTGCTAACTGGAGTAATCCATGAATGTCATACAATCTGCCAAATAAAATACAAAGTCTTGAAGCATTTTTTGAGCAATATCAGCTTCTACTATGCATGACCTTTCGCTAGAAAGAATCCTAATTGCAGCATGTAACAATAGAAAATGGTAATATACGTCATCATCAACACAATCTTCCAAAACAAATATGCCTGTATATAATAAAAATTGACGGAATTCTGCTGCTTTCCAATTTTTAAGTTCTCCCAGATTTCTCGATATTCTACCGAATTCGGAAGGAACGTGCTCAGCAAGGAAGTCGATTTTTTCGTTCATTTTCGAAATATTGCCGTTCTTAATAATTAATCTTAACAATTTTTAACTACACCTAAATCTACTAGGTGCATGTAGTCAAGGGGAAATTGCGAAACCATATTGAAGTCGGCTTTCCCTAAAATACTTTTCTGTTCCTTGAACTCATGGCTATGGTGTGACAAATCTGCTCGCAAGGTAAAGGATTCGTCAGTCCTTCGCTCGCCAATTTCTTTTGAAAAGGTCATTCTTCTCTGCACATATTTGCCCTCTTTATTGCATTTTGGGCAACCATTTCTTCCGTTAAAATATTGAACACCACTGACGAAAGATCGAGCTGGCGAATCGCAAGTAAAAAGGCGCACGTTGAATTTCTTTACATTTTCTTCCGAACCTACTCTCAAGCCACTTGTTATTAGTATTTTTACTTCCTCGCAAAAATCTGTTATGAAGTCATCGATCTTTTCTGGTTTTTTACGTCCAGAGAAACATGATATTAAAAATGGACGCATTTCACTAAAACCCACTATCGACCCCAGAATTGGCCATAGAACTCGATTTGAGCTGCTAAATGGCTTAAGACCATCGATGCCTACCATCTATTAGGACTTCAGATTTTTTATTTAAAAAGTGAAAGGAGTCTGAATAAAAATATACCCATATACAAAAAGTCTCCATTTGGAATGAACGTTAAAGTCCAAGACTTTACTTCAACTTTCCGTCTATGAGTACTCAAAAGAGTCTTTGCGGAAAGCGGCAAGTTGCTTAAGCTCGGAACACTTTGACGACAGCAAGCGACAAGCAGCATCTGTCAAATTTTAAATACACACGTTCTTACGGACACAATTATTTTGACGACAGCACGACATCTTGGCTGCAGGACTGCAATTGTCGACGTCGCCAAATTAAATCTATTTCTAATTTTGCCGGCGACAATGAGTAGATGTAGTGCTGCAAAATTAAATTGTCGCAAAATTAATCACATATTCTTGATTGTTCATGTTTTTCTTATTTACTTAAATAAAAATACACAATTTGTGAAATAAATATACCAAAATGTCAAACTTTAAAATCGGCTGTTTGCTATGTCGCTGAGGTCTTCAAAATGTTTAAGAAGATGGCTTCAAGGCGACATTTGTCGACAAAATGATGTCGCTGTCGTTACGTCGTGAAGTTGCAGTCGTCAAAGTGTTCCGAGCTTTACTCGTATACGTCGTAAAGTTTGAAGCAAATCATCTAAGGCGTGTTGGGGAAATATTGCTTCGTAATGACCATGCTTTTAATTCTGCACTTTTTTCTTTTTGGCTATTCACCATAGCTACGAGATCTCCTAATTCACATTCGGGCACAAAATCTTCAGCCCTAAAATTGGACGCACTAACCTCACATTCGGGCACAAAATTTTCACCACTAACACTGGACACTGGNCACTTTTTTCTTTTTGGCTATTCACCATAGCTACGAGATCTCCTAATTCACATTCGGGCACAAAATCTTCAGCCCTAAAATTGGACGCACTAACCTCACATTCGGGCACAAAATTTTCACCACTAACACTGGACGCACTAGCCACACATTCGGCATCATGCATTTCCATATAAGTAATATCACCTATTCCCTTCCCGTAGCACCAATTTCCTCAAGTTCAGTTGCTTGAGCAAGTTCAAAGAGCCTTTTATATTTTTTTTACATTTTCCTCAAAGGTTTTATTCTCCTTGCTCAAGCAATTAGCAAAATTGCGTTTTTGCATTCTTAGTATCACTTTATACTTACCTTTAACCTTGGAGTGATTGTTTTTCTTTAATTTTATTTATTTTGGATAAAAATTGCAAAACTTGCAATCAGATGCAACCGCTCGCGTCAGAAAACCTTTTAAATTAAAATTTTAGGTTAGCTCCACGTGCAAAACGGCAAACGTCAAAAATGGGAATAAAGAATAAATAAGAAAATTGAAGAATTTTCCATATTGTGGTTTCCATATTGTGGTGTGGAAGAAACAATGTGAAAAAGAATCGGCGTGAATTGAACGAAAACAAAATTTTGACATGTGGCTTTGAGTGTGTTGGTGAAATAGCAATTTTTGTTTGAATGTATTGCAGACTGCGTTAGTCGTGTCTGGTAGGGATCTTATGTATATATGACGAATGACATGTCTGCTTGTTGTTTACTGATCGCATTGATAATAGGGGTTTCTGTAAGTATTAACAGAGATTCACGAGAACGTAGTGTATTAGTAGAAATTATCTCGCAAAGGGCTTCCCTGAATATTCATACGTTGAATATATAAGCGTACTATGTTTGTATGCACGCTAGGGTGGTCCAAAAACGCACTTCAAAAAAGGAAAGTCGGAATTTTAATACTCTCACCCCCTGGGATTGTTCTATAACGAAAAAAGTAATACCCCGGTTTTTTTATTTTGAAATCAAAAAATATTTAAGGTCGCTCAAAGCGCTCATAGTTTTCCATGTATTTTATATAAAAAAAAAAACATTTTTCGTGGAAATGAATACCACTATTATAATAATTATTATTAATCGGCCTTGTGTACCAACAATTTTAGTTGTTTTCAATAGTTTTCTGCTTTATTTGATACCAATATTGTTATTCACCATGCACTAAATTTTTGAAATATATATTTTTTTTTTTAATTCAACATATCTTTGAAATTACAAATTCCTTTTGAAAAATCCTGACGTCAGGCAGAAGAACTAAAAACGCAGTTTTACTATATTTCGTAGTTTTGTGAGTACATATATTGATTTTTTCGTGTATATTTGAAAATTTTTGTTTTTTTCTGTCGCACAGCGTAATAAACTTTCTGTTTTTTTTTTATCACTTTCACCTCGAGGTGAACATATCGCACAAACCCACGTTGCATATGCTTACCGTTACCTTGTCCGCTCACAGCTGCCAGCCAAATAAAGATGGTAATATATAAAATCGATATAAAATACATAAATATTCGATTTAATTGTTTTAAATAAAATTACGTGTGAATTTATGATTGCTATGCAATTTAGTAGTAATTAAGCTTAGTTCGTTTTCTGAAAATAATTCTTCCGACAATGCAAAAAATCTGTTCTAGACACTCTACCGGTCAACGCTAATCTGTTATGGGCGTCTCCGGAGCACGAGCAAGTATTTGATTAGGTTCTCGTTTCGACTTCGTGATAAGTAAGCTGCGCGCAGCGTGTGAATGTTAATGAGCATTCATTAAACAGGAAAAAAATATTTTTATTGCACGAAAATTGTGTATTTTTTACTTCAATCGTTCGGCTTCTCAAATTCGATTATGCATTATGTGTGTGATGCATTGTTATTGATTGTTTTCTGAGTTCATTGTTAAAAGTACAATGACGTTATTAACTTGTATATAAGTATGTACATATGTATTTGCTTTTGATTTTGAATTTGATGAACATTACAAGGTAAGCGCCTTAAATAAATTGATATCTTGAAGATTGCAATAGAAATAAGTTTAAATTGTTGAGAGGTATATGCGCGTACATTAGGGTGGTTCAAAAATGCACGGAAAAACAACTTTTCGAATTCTCCTGCTGCCAGCCCCCAGAATCTGTATATATTTGCTCAGTCATACGAGGAAGTGTGGAATCGGTGAATTTGGTGACAAAATATAAGCATTTAATTCTCTTAAGGTATTCTCAACGTATCTATGTATACTCGATTCAGAGTCCAACTAATGTACAAAATTGTTTGTGCTTAAAGCATTTTTTCGTAAATAAACGCTTTTGTTGTTAACGGTGATTTCGTTTCCACCAAAAAATGTTGCCCTTGCACGGTGCAAAATGTGTTTGCTATTACACTCAACCCTTTGAAAATGCATATTGTGCCTTCTTGTCCTTGTCCAGATCACACATTTCATCATATTATCGTTTTAAGCAACCATCTGATTTTCAAGGCAACCATCTCCCCTGACAAAGCGTCAAAGGGCAGAGAATGTGCCTTATTTGCCTTACAGGAGTGTGACATTTTAAGAAACGAACAAACAATTTTCTCACCCTTTGCCTTTAATTTAGAATCGAACGAGAAGAGAGAAAAGGGCAATCTAAAGGCGACATTTTTTGGTAGAAACGAAATCACCATAAGATAAACATTTTGTTGAGAAAATTATATCATTCTTTACAGCGTTAATTAAGTTAAATTTTCTGGTTGCAGTTCACCTTGTATTTACAAAAGTAAAAATTGTGGTGTAGTGGTAAGCAGTGCGCGCTCCACTCCGCAGCGGCTGGGTTCAAGCCCTAGTCAAAGCAACATCACAAAAAAAAATTTAGAAAAAGTTTTTTTCTTAACAGCGGTCGCCCTCGGCAGGCAATGGCAAACCTCCGAGTGTATTTCTGTCATGAAAACCAGCTTCTCATAAAAATACAATCGCCGTTCGGAGTCGGCGTAAAACTGTAGGTCTCTCCGCTCTGTGTGACAAGTGTGAGGAGAAGCCCGGCCAAACACTAACATATGTATGTGTAAGCGCCACTCTATTATTTTTATTATTATTATTAAAAATTGCCAGAACAGTCGATAGTGAGCAGTGTGATCTATTGAAAAATATTACCAATTTTCAGTAGTATTGAGATTTAAAAAAAGTAGAGGTATTATTCATAGTTTTGAAAGAAAAAATGAAAACAGTTGAGACCACTTTCTTTTTTAAATACCTAGGTTACCATTTTCTAATATAATGACTGCTAATAACCGTAAAACTAAGAGCTTAATAAAATTTTTGAAATGAACGATGTAGTGGTTAAAAAGGTATAAATATTTTAAACTTTTTAGATTCAGCATTTGATTTATTTTTACTTAAAAGGTTAAAGAACCTTTAGTTTAATAGTATGAAACTATATGCCTTTCGCAATAGAATGGCACCAATTTTCAGTGATAATTATGTTTGCCAATATGATTAATAAAGCCCTTGGACAGACGTTGTGGAAGGTTGGACTATACCTTAAAGATTACTGTTTTACTCACGGTCCACTGTACGTGGCTATGAGTAGAGTAAGGTCCTTCAATAACCTAAAAATTAAGTTGGGTTCTCAGATCTCTAGCAATGCAATATTAAATGTTGATTTTCACGAAGTTCTTTAAATAAAAATTGGACTAAATATTTAGGTATATTCAAGAATATGAAGTTTTATTTTTTACTTAATATTCGAAAGTATTCACTCGAATTTCGGGTGTTATTACTAGTTATGTTTACGAAATAAAAACCCTGGTGTTGCTATTTAATGGTGTCGGCGGGACTTCAAAGTTTACCATGCATTTAACAGGAAAATTCATTTTGAATATACATACTATTAGCCAATAAAACTGAAAAATTTACGGATTGGACACTGTTAATAGCGAAATAAAAAGAAATACGAATTTACTTATTTTGGATATTCTTCAGTTCTAACGGGGTTGGTGGAAAACAGTTTTGATCACCCTAATGTACATACATGCATATGTATGTATGCATGTGACTGGATCATAAATTCAAACAGTCAGAATAAAGCGGCAATAGGGCATTGGTAGAGAAGTGTTAAGCCTAATAAGCGCAGTTAATCCATTTCGAACATAATTCTTGTATTTAAAGAAATACATCAACAGTTTGTTCTTCAAAGCGTCAATTGCCACCGCTGGGCTCCTTCGATAAATCCGAGCCAGTTTTAAATTCGACAGATGAGATATTTGTACTTATGTAATTCGCTCTGCATCCCTTTTTCTATAGTTCCGAACCGGTTCTAAATTCGTTTCCTCAGATTTTATATTTAGATTTACCAGATTTCACAGCAGGCTTTTCAAAGCGAATGTTCTCTGTAACCATTTTAGACTTAGCAAATTTGCGTATCCTGTATAAAAGCGGTTAGAAATGAAATAGTTATTTCGATCCTTTAGAGAACGATATATATATATATATATATATATATATATATATATATATATTTTTTTTTTTAAGAGTTGACTTAGCAACTTTTTAATCTAAGCTAGCGATATAAAGTTTTAAAAAGTAAAATAAAATAGTTTTGTAAAGTACCAAATTTCGTAGTTTCGTCTATAGTGATAAAGAAATTTTGTGAGTTAACCTGCGTGTAAATTTTAATTTTGCTTGCAATCGCCATTAATATTTCACATCGTTTCCGCTTTCATAGAAGCGCGCCTGAATGTATGCTATAGAATTTGAAGTGCTCGCTACATAGTCAAAGGGTGAATCAAATTTTTACTTTTTTTGACAGAATTTAATTTAAAAAGAAAAAATTTACAAAAAATTTATCTATGTAATTAAACCTACATTTTTCAAATTTTTATTTTTGATACAGAAATGCATCTAGATGCTCAAGGAACAATTATAGATTAAAAACAAAATTTTCAAAAAAAGATGTCGCTTACATATTTTTTGGTTATGTAGCTGTAGATCACTCTTAAACTGTAGATTATTACACCGTTTAGCTTTGAAATTCGGAGCAGTTACTACAATGACCACATTCATTTTTTTTCTAAATATTTACATATTTATATTGTGACGCTTACCTCATTTCGTGCACATTTACATACATACACAAACCTATACGTACATACTTAACAATAAACGCACTCATTAAAGCCATCAAAAGACCAAATTGCTGGTAGAAATGTATGTCAGCGGTGTCGCTTTCGTTTAGTTTATAGAGAAAAAAATTAAAAAAAAAACAAGTTCTCTGCCACAAAGCCACTTTAGGACCCACTTCATTAGACACTATACAAAAGCAAAGAATAGAGAAGGGGATCGAAGTGAAGAGTACGTGGAAACGCGGTAAATTTAGCAATCAAGGAAGCTAACGAAAGTGTGTGTGTGTGCGGTGAAGGGACGCGGACAGGGCAGAGAAAATTATTCAGCAAAAATGAAGCAAATGAGGCGTAAAGAAAAAAAGAAAGAAGTTACAAATTAATTCTTATTCACTTTCGTAAGCTATAAACTTGGTCAATAAAAAATGGAACATAAGGCAACATAAACGATGTGCAGCAGTGTTGCCGCGAATCATTTTTAGTGGTAGCCAAATTCCTTTTAAAAAAAGGGATAAAAAGAGCAGAAAAATAGTTGTGGTTAAAAATGGTAGTTAAAATTTTTTACTTGCATACACATGTATATAGTATATATGAAAGGGCACCATCAAGTGATGGTACCATCAGGCTCGAAGCATATAACATACCAGCATGCTGATACAATAATTATTTCTTTACATATGAGATCCAGAAAAGGCGGGAATGATTAGAGCCGAAATTTGATAATTTTTCCCCAAAAAACGGCTTTGACTCCAATAGAGCAACAAATTTTGACTACTTTTTACTTAAAAAAATGGAGCTAATTTCACCATTCACGACACCAGCATGCTGGTACAATCATAAAATTTTCAAATCGTTTTTCATGTCGCACCAGCAGCTGGCGCAATCACACCCAGGGCTGCCAAATATCCTTAGCTATGAGGAGCCATATTGAGGATAAAAAAGTGCCAAAATGTGACACATAGAAAAACAAAAGTGCCAAAAATGGTTTTATCCTTTTTAATCTTGCCATTTAACAATAAAATAAAAACAACATTTCTAAAACAAAAGTGCAAAGCCAAAATAAGATGAACCAGTTGAATAATCTTTAAAAATAAGAAAATTTTAGTTGAGAAAAAAAATACACGCGAAGGCTTTCATAAAAATGTATTGAAATATTACTATTTTTGAAAAGTGCCATTTTGGCACCAACACTTCATGGCGCCAGCATGCTGGCATCATCTATGGGCCCTTTAACACATTAAGCATATTTATCGTTAATAGATAAGTTAACGGCCCTAACACTTTTATAGTTTGTATAAAACCGTATGGAACATACAATAATATATATACACACACAAACACACACACACAGTGTCTTTCTTAGTTTAAAAATTCTTCTCTTACATAAATGAAAAAAAAATGCATCAAAGTAAATAAATAAATTTTAAATTTATGTGGCCAATAAAAGTATGTGGTAGCTAAATCTAACTAAAACGGCAACACTGACGCGCAGCCAAAAACTGTATGTATGTACTAGGGATGGCAATCCCGGGATACCGGTGTTTTTGAGGTCCCGAAAATCCCGAGTAGACTTGCATTAATCACGGGATTCCGAAAAAAATTAAAATATCGAATTGTTTATGAATTTAGAAGTATAATTTTTGTAAAATGCCGTTTTGAATGCAATTAACAAAGAGTTTGAAACTGTACTTTCAAATTGCAGTCTGAGCCTTTTATGAAGAAGATTTAAATGAATTTACTCATAGCGTCGCTAATGTAAACAAAACAGAGAGTTTTAAGGAAAAGTTAGATAATTTTTTAGATCAATCTACTCAAAACTTCCTCAAATCGAAAAACTTATAATTTCACCGACGTGCTGGTAAAAGAAGTTGAAATATTTTGTTATGGAGGAGATAGGGGTCATTATCTTCAAATGGCTTATGACTACCTTTTGCCAGTTCAGTCTAAAAGTGTTGAGGCCGAAATATGATTTTCATCAGTAGGTTTTGTATGTAAAAACTCAGGTCAAGATTAGACGACTCGGCTTTGAATGCTTTGTTGCTCTTACGAAAACATTTTAAGTGCAATAATAACAACACCGGCACAAAACAGGATGTATGTTTTTAACCAGACCCACCTACCAAAATGTATTTTGACCCGCTGAATCCGATTCTGAGAACTGTGTGACTCGTACACCCTCAAAATTTCTAGAAAATTCGCCATTTGTTTATAGAGTAGAACAAACATGTTTAGGGAAATTGTTTTTGTATATTTTTGTTTAATATTTTTTTATTAATCATTAGTTTCAAAAGTACCTGGTATTTACATTGTTATTTGTGATGTATACGTTCCTCAATCACATGGTCCTTTAAATACAATTAAAAAAATGTTTTACTTTAAAATTTGTCTGATTTAAGATATATCGCCAGCATAAAGTGCAAAGTTGCTAAGTCCCAATTTAACAAGTAAGAAAGTCTAAGTTCGGGCGGAGCCGAACATTAAATACCGGCGCAAGTTTAAAAATATGTTTTCCACCTTTCCGAAAGCTACCGCTACATGATAAGCCGGGGTGTATAAATTTTAAGTAAATTAGCTTCCTTAAATTATCGAAATATTGGAATTTCAAGCATTTCTGAAATTTACCGTTATATAAAAAGAGGCCCCAATTTTAGTCCGATTTCAATAATTTGCAACGTTTTGCTTTTATGTGGCAAGCACAATAACCATACCGAGTTTGGTACAAATTGCTAGAACGGTTAGCGAGATACATATATGTGATCGTAAGTGGGCGGTACGCAAAGTGGACAACAGGCATTAGACTGAGTCGCGAAAAAATGTATGCAAAAATATAGGGCACCCGATAACGAGTCTATTCTTCTAAGTAAGCTTTTATTGAATGGAAAGAAAAACGGTTTTCGAGTTATTCGCAAAATGGCAATTCTAAAAAGCCGTTTGCCCATTTTCAATTAAATAAAAGCCAGATAATCCGGTTTAATTTTCATATTATATATATCTACAGTAACACTTACTGTTAATCAGAAATCATGACCAAAATTAAAATATACAATAACAAATAATAATAAAAATACGTACAGCTCAATAAATCAATAAAGCAAAATAAGTTCGGCAACTAAAACAGAAAAATATTGTCAAAAATCCCACTCTCTCTGCAGCCCAATATCGTTGGATCTGGCCATTCCTAGAGCCTGCCGCACAATGTAACGAGTGCGGCCAAAAATAATAAAAATGAAGTTAGCAAATTTTGAAAAATTTAAATGCCAATCGATACTCGTACAAAATCAAATAAAACAGCCACTAAGTAATAACAGCTTTTCTATACTGTTTTGAAAAGGTTGCACCTTTTTTTATTTATGCCGATTCTAATGATTTTTTAACCCAATCCTTATTTTATTATGCTTAAGCTACTGTATGTTTTTTCCCCTGAAGTTCATAGATATTTACTGATGCATTTTGAAAGAGATGAGAAAATGCTTTAGATGTCTAAGTTTTAAATCATCAAGAACTGTTAGCATGTAAAATAAAAAAAATTTATTTTAGCTGCAACTAGCAGCAACTTTTTGATTCGCAGCTATATTTGTAAGCGACCTGTAATACAAAATCTTAACTTATTTCGTTCCTTATTTTGGGAAAAGGGAAAATCTGCAATTTTGTACAGTTTCCAGGGGAAGGTTTCGCTCAACTTTTATTTTTTACAAGATTCGCAATGTTTTATGTGATTTTTTCGTTAAATTTTTTTAGAAATATAGCAGATTCGATTATGTTTAAAAACTTATTGGGTATGCAGTTTTGTAGCCCATTCAATTTTAGTATAATGATAATGTGCAGGTTTGAAAGTTTTTAAAAACCCCGTTGATTTCTGTGAAGTCTTTTTGTCGAGGTTATTTCGCATTTTCTCGTATATAACGCATGAACAAAATCTTTATTTATATGAAAGAAAATACGCAACTTCCTCGACAAAAAAAATTCTCTAAAATCAACGGGATTTTTAAGAATTTTCAAACCTCCACACTAATATACTAAAACTAAATGCGCTACAAAACTGCATACCCAATAAATTAAAAAAAAATTGATAAATTTGATGCCATTTTTTTGAAATTTGTTAAATTTTCCTGAACAGTGCACATTATTTTAAACTTTGTTCGTATTTGGCCGAGCTTTTTATAATTTTTGTGAAAAGCTTGAAATGTGGATTTATGTGAATGGTGTTGGTTATATATTATAATGTGCTCCACAAATTAAAATAAAATAATACCCATCAAATAAACAAAAGGAATATATCCAAAACTGGTCAAAACTGTCACTTAACTTAATCAGCTGATCACAAGTGTATATAGATACATAGGTATATAGGTAAGTTAAATGTCAGGTGAGCGTGGCCGTTTTCCAACTTTAATATTTGCATATATTTTAAAGATATCATCACAAATACTAAAGTTTGATGCAATCAGAATAAACTTGGTAATTAAAAGCGTTGTTGCTCAAATTTAAAATTTTGCATAATATATACACACCTACAAACACTTCGTGCAAAATTCCATTGATCTGCGGCAACTCCTTCTACTTTTGGCCACTCACTATATGCCGGGAAAAATTTTCATTCAGTTTACATTTTATTTTTTGGGCAATATTCTGAAGTGGAAAATTTGCCAGTATTCAGATAGAAAATTAATAAAAATGTTGTATTTCTATTTTCAATAAAGCTAATATTTATAATGTTTAGAATCTTATATATAAAATTATTTGGTGAAAACCTAGTTCATTCGATTGCAAAATTCCGGTGTACTCCATCTTCGAGAAATCGAGTTTCCAAAAAAAACTGAATATAAATATTAAACAAAAAAAGGCTTGGAAAAACTGAGTCAATCACCCTAGTACATATCATATAC
>NW_016161899.1:0-140 GCF_001687245.7 Rhagoletis zephyria | reverse complement strand
AAATTCGCCATTTGTTTATAGAGTAGAACAAACATGTTTAGGGAAATTGTTTTTGTATATTTTTGTTTAATATTTTTTTATTAATCATTAGTTTCAAAAGTACCTGGTATTTACATTGTTATTTGTGATGTATACGTTCC
>NW_016161898.1:0-47376 GCF_001687245.7 Rhagoletis zephyria | reverse complement strand
AAGACGCTGAAGTAAGAAAATCGCGAATGTAACTTCGCCAGAGTCAGCGGAACAATCATTTAACTCAAAGTTGTAAGCATATCTTCATCCACACCATTAATCGAAATGGTCACAGAAGATGTAAAAACGCGGTATCTCAAAGACGTACTGAAAAATTTAAATTTCAGTCTGCTGCTACCTACTTAGACGCTAAGGTAAGGTTTTGGTAGGGCATGGGCAATAAAAAATTTTGAGGCTGGGACGGAATTAGCGCTTTGGAAGCAGCAATGTAAGGTGAAAGTGTAATCCGGTACTCACATCCATTGAATGTGGTACATTATTCTGAAAGTTCTCTCCCCAAAAATTTCACTGTCAGCTTTTTTTTCTCAAATTCGGGTCTGCGCGGAAGGTCAATGGAATGTTGGCGAGTGACAAGTTGCTTATCGACGGCAGTTTTTAGTATTGGATGCTTTGTGAAAATCTGAATTCCCAAATCGGATGTCCCAATCAGTTGAATGGTAGCAATCCGTGAAAAGAACCACTTATATATATCTATTTTTTTACATTTCAAGTATACTCTAATTATCTTTAGCCCTTAATTAGGCGCATAAAGAAAATCACACATGGGTTGCCGNATGTGCATTTTATCAAAAACATTAAAGTACTCTATCGTCAACTTAAGAAAAAGTAAAGAATTTTGAATTAAAACTTAAAAAAAAAAAAGAAATTAAAAGCCTACCTCCGCCAAAATATGTTACGTTAAGTGGACGCATGGGGTCAGCATTTCTACTTTTTTGTCTGCCGGCATCTTAACGTCTCCGCCATATCTCCATCACACTTATCTGCCTGCCTTTATTTTTGTTGAAAACAAGATATTTCCTTAACTGCTGTGTGGCTTTGTAAAAGAAACTTATGGCGCCAGCTTTTCGATATGATATGAGAGATCGCCGAATTCGCAATAGGTCCATTGTTTCATGTGCTATTTTGCAAATAGCAACGTCCTGTTGAACCAAACATTGTCCATGTCCATGTCCATCTAATTCAGCCCATAAAAAGTTTCATATCATGTCATTGTAATGTCCGTTTATCGTAGCAGCGTTACCGGCATCATGTTCCAAGAAAAACGGTCCGATGAATTCGCGAGACCAAAAACTACACCAAAGAGTGACTTTTTGCGGTTGCGTAGCTCATATCACAAATAAATATTGTCCAAGAGCTGATACCATGGAATCAGTCTTTATATATAGCATCTTATGTTTAAATTCAACCTTTTCAAATTAAATGAAACCATTTTCAAACAAAGCGAAATCATTTTCAAATTAAATGAAAACTTTTTCAGGTAAAGCGAAACCATTTTCAAATTAAATGAAACCATGTTCAGATTCAATGAAACTTTATTCAAATTCAAAAGTTTTATTTAATTTGAAAAAGGTTTCACTTAATTTGAAAATGGTTTCATTTAAACTGAAAATGCTAGAGACATAGCGCTGGGGGATAGAGAGAGCAAGTTAACTGAGTTAGCGAATGAAAGTTGAGTCTTATTCTTTATAGTAAATCATATATGTAATACTTCTATATTGGTAGTAAGCTAACATCTCAATGTGTAAGCATTCCGAAATCAAAGCGAGACAGTCTAGTACTGTTTTTGTCAATGTATTGTGTACTTGAGTGCCGTTTTTGTAAATGTGTCGTGAACATGTTTATTTATAAAAGTATGTGTTCCTTTTCTTTCGTACGTGTTTATTGATATATCTGTACTGTAGTGTTTTCGGACGGTACTAGCTCTTACTGCCAATATAGGAGTATTATATATATGTAGTAAATAGTAGTAATTTATCGGCCAAAACGTATAAATTCGGAAAAATTTTACGTATGTAGTCCACAGTTACCTACCCATCAGCTCTACTCACTTAGCTTAAAAATTTGCAATGCCGTTTTTTCCACCGACTGTTGAACTCCTATTCTATGTCCAAGAATGCCGCCTTCGTAAACATGCTAATCAATTAACACTAATAACTTTCATGGCGCCATTTGTCTATGAAAATCGGATGGATTGTTGCCTGCAATTATTATCCTACCAATTGATAAAAGGCTTACAAGTGAAGCCGTGGAAAAGTATGCAGCAAATTTTTGTATCACAATCATTTCCATTGAACACTGTCATTATCATCATTAAAGCCACACTTGCCACATTGAGACTGCGAATAAATGTTAACGTCACATAACTAGATACATACAAATTTACACATGTGAGAACTCGTATGGTCTCTGATATTTATTTGTGGTAGAATAAATATGTACCACAGCTATTTTAGTATAATTAATTCCTATCTACCTTCCGTTTACTTTTTCTCAACTCAAACTTAAATTTATTTCTTGACAGAGAAGCGCCTATTAAACCTATAATCTTCTATGTTTAGCAAAAAAAAAAAAAATCCTATTGGTTTCGCTTTGATTTGAAGCCTTCTTTATCGCTAGTCTGCGCTATCTTTTTCCTATTAATAAAACAAAAACTTAAACAAGAATCCGTGCAGAAATATATATAAAAAAGGGTTGCTGTTTATTAAGTGCACAATGCCGCTAAGCTGTAGTTAGTGGCACCGGCACCAGCATCGTCTGCAGCCACAGCCCACTCCAGTTTGACCAGTTTATGGCCGCTGGGCTGTTTTTTTTAGAACATTTCCTTTACGCTGTCTCTTATTAAATAAAAGCGCACATACGTATGCATCTTCATGCTTTTTTATTATAAGTATGTGTGCACGTATATGTCTGCTACAGTGCATAATTATTCGCAACTATGTAATTCCTATGTTTATTCTTTTGATTATTGCTGCTTTTCTACTTTTTCACTCTTCAATTCTCTTCTAAGTATGTATGTATATATTTAAGTCACAGCTGCTGTTAAGTTGTCGCCACAAATTACGAGCGTAGCGCGCTCGCATGCGCCAACACTTAACATTATAACTATGCCACAAGCAGCATGCCCAAGCGTTGCACATCATTGGCCTGCATCATTACTGCTGCCCACTTAATAAATACAATTGTTGATTGCGCAATTAAATATTTTATTGTGTGGGCTTCGGTGTACCATTTGCAGCGAAATACGAATATAGAAAATCACAATTGCCGCAGCAGGTGTTAAAAAATTAGCCGTAAATGGTGAATGTTGTCGCCACTGTGGCAAGTTGGCATGTTGCAAGAAATTTGCGAACCAAGCTAGGAATACTTATTACAATTGAAATGTTTGTTTTAATATTTCTTTCCACTTTCCATAGGTCTACTGCTCTAGATGCTGCATGCGAGATTCAGTTGCATCTTTTCTGTATTGTGACTTTTTATTCTACGTACCAGGTAATTTTAGTTTTATCAGGTAACCTTTCTTATTTGTGAAAACGAATAATGGTGAACTTTAATGGGTTTATTTACAAGCCTTCAAAGCATACCATTCAACATTTTAATTCAAAATATCCTGCTGTTAGAATAGAATAGCTAAAGCATAGAAGACAAGGTCATGATAGTAAGATACATTAAATTCATTGCCTAGATTTTTTGGGAGTTCGTTGACAACTTGTGTCCACTGAAGGAGCACCTCTATGCGAAAGCCCCGTCTATTCCTTGCTAACAACTCGATTTTAATATCGGAATCAAGGTTCCAGAATTGGATCCTATGCTCTGCCAATTTTTCAGCATCGGCATGTAAATTTCGTCCACTCCTATGGCTTTGGCAGCTTTCGCTTTCCGTCGCAAGTGTTGCATTTGACCGAGAAGGAGTTTGCATGCCATCATCTCTGGCATAGGCAGAAGGTCTATATTTATGGCCCTTGGTTTACCTCTATGCCAGCCCTGAGCCCAAAAGTGACACAGCAGATGTAGCTCCATGAGCGAACAACGTTCGACAGATTTCGCTAACCTTAACGGGGTTAGATCGCCGAAACAACTTATTTAAAAAGAAAATCTAGCACGAAAATCTTGCTAAAGTGCTGTCTGCAGTCTCGAGAAAAAAATCAAGGAATATTTTCCATCATTTCTGTTGTTTGAAAAAGTACTTTTCTGTTGCTGAAATTTTTCTTTAAGAAGTAAGCATGTGACATTTTTTTTTTGTTTGAGAGCTACAGACAGCCATTAAAACATTTTCTTTTCTCGCTTAAAATCCCTGCGATTTTACGCTAAAGCTTCATAATCATGAATTTTGATAATTTCAGTTTGTTATACTCCTAAAGTTTATAATTTATTGAACCATTACGCCACCTGTTTTTCATGTCACTTGATTACAGATATAATTTTTACGACTGAGCAATTTAAAGTTTTACTAATTTTACAACCACTAATTTCCAATTCTATCAACAGTAGGCTGTGCGCGTACTTCCCATTGCGCGATAGACCAAATCACAGATGCTTATCATAGCCTCACATTGCTGCACCGGAGAACAGTAGCCATGCAACTGAGAAAAAAAAATCAGTGGTAATATAAAAAATTAATTTCCACTGCGCCTTGCTCAACCCAAAAATAAGCATAGAAATAAAAAATGGAAATGAATATTAAACGCCTTATGCAACGCAGGTGGATTATGTTTGTCTCATTTAAGACGCACACAACACCGTTAAACGGCCAAACACGCTTATCTACGTAGTTAAAAAATTGTGACAACCTATAAAGACTTGAAAACCAAAAAATATATACATGTAGAAAACCTTTAACACCAATTGGCATTTACATAAATTACCATGCAAGCGATTTTAACGCGACGGCAAGCTACGCAGCAGTTATCCGTTGATCCGCTACTCTGCTGCTGCAACTTATGCTGTTGTCATACGAAACGAAAGACTTAGGAAACGAACGCGTGCGCAGCTGCGTTGATGAGGCGAGGCGAGCACAGCAACGAGGTAGCCATAAACCCACTTGAACTTCAGCGCTTGTGCGCACTAAAGTTACTACGTACATAAATTTGAAATTTAAAATCGAAACCATTAACAAAAACAGCGACAACAACAGCAACACTGCAAAGCAGCTCGCAAAAAGTGCAACCAAATTGAAAGAAATGGGCGCATTTCACGCAACTAGTGAAGGCAATTTCCAATAGTCGAAAAGAAATAGGAGAAACAAAAAACATTACAAAAATAAGTGCATACAGTTAACTGAAATTAAATTAGAATCAAAGCAAAAAAAAAAATAAAATAAAAAATAAACGAGATAACGAAAGAATCACCGTAGACTGTGCAGCAACCAGCAAAGCGACAAGTGTGCGAGCTAAAAATTATAGGCGTGCGGTGGAATCGAATGTGGCATATCACTTTGCTGGCTGTAAGTTTATATGTAAGTGAGTAGTGGTTCTAGTGGATAGTAGGGCAACTCAGGAAAGAACCTTACGTAAACTGGTTTTGACTGCAATCATCGACATGTATCAGCTTGTTTGCATTTTTTTATATTTTTGAATGTATCGTGTTTTTCTTTGTGTTTGTTCTTTTTCGTTTATGCCCAGTCTAACGCACAGATGGATGTATGCTAAGCTATATAGTTGTGCGAACAAGTCGCACATATCGCACACAATCTTCAAAAGAGGCACAACTCAAAAATCAAATTCGAAATTATAACTGCTTGTGGATCGTACAGATTCAACTAAATTAATACAAAATTGTAGTCAGAATATATAATCATGATATATATATATATATATTTGCATTAATTGGAGATAAATCAAATCCTACGAACTGATTTATGCAAAAAAAAAGTTTTTTTCGTTTTTTGATTTATGTCACTTTTGCAGAACGTGTGCGATATATATGAAGGTTTGAGGAGATGCCGAACTGCTAGCTTGTTTGTTGGATGACTGGCAAGCAACATCTGGTTGAATCAATGTACAGTGGGTAAAATACGAGTAACTATCTCTTTTCTGATCAGTGATATATTTGAGGTATACGGAAGACTGAGATGGGGAGGAAGGCAAGTTCAAATAGTATATTTTTATGCATTTTAAGNATTATTAGAGCTTCGGCCAATTGCCTTTCCCCTTTGCGGATTTGCGCCAGTTGTTCATTCGAAGTGCGGACACGTCTTTCTGCACTTGATCCGTGCATTGTGTTCGTGGGCGCCCTTGCTTTCGTTGTCCACCCATGGGTGCGGAGTCGAAGGATCTTTTCACTGCAGCGTCATCATCCATGCCTAAATCATGCTCAAGTCAGCGCAATCGTTGTAATTTTATGCGCTTAGCTATGTCCATGTCGTTAAAAAGCTCGTTCAGTTCTTCATTCCATTTTCTTCGGTACCCGTCACCAACTCCAACAGGTGCATTGTTCTTGCGTATGACAGTTCTCTCGACAGCACCCAAAGCCTTCTCATTCTTGTTTCAATGTTCTCCGCCGTATAAAAGGACGGGCATGAGGAAACATTTTTAGAGCGTTATTTTCGTTCATCGAGAGAGCTCTGCTATTTGATACCTACCGAGCCTAAAGTAGCACCTGTTGGCAAGAGTTATTCTTGGCTTTATATGCAGGCTGACGTTATTGGTGGTGATTATGCTGGATCCTGGGTGAACAAAGTCCTTTACTACTTCAAAGCTATGAGTGCCAATAGTGACGTGAGTCCCAATACGAGAAGACTTTTTATGTGTTGCCAGGAGGTACTTTGCCTTGTTCTCGTTCATTGCTAAACCAACCTCGTTAGCTAATTTTTCTAGGCTGCAAAATGCGGCGCTGACATCTCTCAGTTTTAGGCCAACGATGCCAATATCATCTGCATAGGCCAGCAGTATCGTGCTTTTGCTGTATATGGTGTCGCTGCGATTCAGATTGGCAGCTCTTATGTCACTTTCCAGCATCAGGTTGAAAGAGTCGCATAAGAGGGAATCGCCGTGACTAAAACCTCCTTTCAAACGGCGCGGAGAGGTCCTTCCTTATTTGGGCGGAGCTGAAAATTGTGCTCAACGTCACTCCTTATAGCCGTATTAGTTTTGTGGGGATCCTAAATTTAGAGATGGCACCGTACAGGCAACTTCTCTTCGTGCTATCAAAAGCAGCTTTAGAGTCGGCAAAAAGTTGGTGTGTGTCGATTTGCATATCGAGTGTACTTTCCGGAATTGTACGTCCTGTGAAAGTCTGGTCAATGGTGGACTTACTACATTTGGTTCGTGAAGGGCGGAAGTCTCTTACACAGTATTGTCGATCGGCCATTGTGTGCAGTATTAAGAACGCTTATTCCACGATAATAGGCACACGCATTGGCATGCCTTTCTTGTGGATTGGATCGAGCTTGTATTTATCAAACCGAATCCCGCTTCGCCGCCGGCTTTTAACTGTGTTTGCCTAGCCAGTATACCGTAGGCTCCGGGACCCTTGTTTTTTTTCAAGCCGCCTTAAATCTGGTCTCACCTCATCTTGGTCAAGTGGAGCAACGTGAGCTTCATCCCTATACATTGGTTCAGGCTCCTCTTCATCAAACACGCCACTTGTCTCGCCATTCAGAAGCGTTGAGAAGTCTTCCCTCCTCATATCATGTGTACTCTGGACATCTGTTACCAGATTTTCGTCTTGATCCCTATAAACAGAAACCAGCACAAGTCTTGAAACCATTTGATTGCTGCCTTATTTCCTGATAGACATTTCTAGCCGCATTCCTGTGTGCCGGCAGCTCAAGCTCTTCGCATACACGTCTTTCTGCCTCACGTTTGTTTCTTTTACATAGACGCCTCTTCTCCCTCCTCATCTCGCGCTATTGTTCCGCTGTCGTTCGGGTAGATGTTGGCTGAAGGGTGGCTATCTTAAATGTTTCATATCTTTCATCCAATTTTCAGTTTTGCCTCACTGTGCAAGAGATTTCCTTTACTTTTGTAATGATTTCTTTTCTATCCTGCCCACAGTTGAGCACAATCAAGCAGATAATTTGAAACTGAAATTTATTACCAAATGCTTGAAACATGCAAACGCATATATGTAAGTACAAACAAACACACAAACGCACATATATGTACACATGTGTATGTACATAGATATATATCCATGCATTTTAAAGCCCTCTTCTACACGCGTGTAACGCCCGGCCAACAACGCGCCAAGACGCAAAACTGCCTTATACTACCAAATTGCATCTCCTGCTGCCGCCATACGTCGCAACATACCCTGCTGCGATGACAAAGAATCAACGACGACGACGTCGCCAACGGCACACACAGTAGTCTTAGATGAAATGGATCTTAACTATAATCGCGCGCACAGGAACACCAACAAATGTGTGTGAGTATATCTGCTTTTAGATGAATTTATGTAGGTAAGTAGTATGTATGTATGTATGTATGTGTGGTGCATGTGCAGGCATAACAATGTAGCTGACAGCGAGCATTGTTAGTTGCGTTGATGTTGCTGTTGCTGTTGTTGCACTGCTGGCATACACTTGCTGCACACCTGCATTTTCGTCATTGCCCACAATCAAGTTGGAGAAAAAAAAGATATACCTTTTGCGCAAACATACTTGCGTATATGTATATATACTAACACACCTCCTTGGTTATAAACTCTTACCATACAAACAAACATAAATACGTATGTACATATGCGGTGCGTAGCTTATGCAGCTGGAGATACAGATAGCCAACCATCCGGTGAAGACAAGAACAGACAAGTCAGACGTAGAGACAGACAGACCGACAGCCAGCCAGTCAATCCAGTCCAGTCCGGTCCGGTCCAGACAGGGTCCTCGGCTGGAGTGCTCAGCTACGAAAATGAACACTTGGGTTTTCGATTTTTTTAATTTTTTTTTTTGCTTTTTTGTTACCCTTTTCTTGTTCTTTGGTTTTGTATGTTTTTATGTAGAAGTTTTTAGTATTTTTTGCTTTATTTTTCTTGCTGGTGTTAAAATTATAGCTTCAGCAGTGTGGATAGCAATCAGTGGGCATACAAACAAATGCATAAAAAAGAAAAGGAAAAAATTAAATAAAAAATAAATACTTGTAAACTACGTAGCTGCATAAAAACTTAAAGGCACGAAATACATGTATGTATATTAGGGTGTTCCAAAAATGCATGCTGAAAAAGTAAAGTCTCTTTTGTATAAAAAGAAATGTTTACAGGTCGCTCAAAGCGCTCATCTGTTTTGAAATGTATAGAATTATTGAAAATTAATATTATTCTATACGAAACTCTGTTTTTCTTCAAGGTGACTTCGATTAATAATATAGTAATAATAGCATGGTCCCCCATTGCATATTTTGCGATTTAGGGGACCTATAAAAAGAGTTAATATTAAAAAATTGTTAAGTAAACAATTGGGTATTACCATTACAAGTGCCTTGAAGAGAAAAAACGGTTTTCTGGTCGAAAATTATTAATTTTCAAGAATTTTATACCATTTTATGAAAACCCTGCAAACCAAAGTTCTCGAAATTTTAACGAAACCTTTAGCAGTATCACATTTCTTTAACGAGTTGCTTATGAATCTTAGAAGAGAATTATATGAAGCGAAAAATAGAAAAAATTTTTAAAAGATTCTGCAAGAAATTCTTCACATGACAGCATTATTCTCTTTGCTTTACCGATTTTCTTAGAATAGAAGTGTGCACAGTTTATTTATTAGAAAATTCGGCAAAAATCTAATGAGATCTTTACGAATTCTTTAAATTTTCTCTACAATTCAGAATACGCTGAAAAAATGGTTTGCAGGGAACTTGTTTACTTTTCCTATACATATAAAATCATGGAAAACTTTGATGCGCTCGCAATATTTTTTGATTTCAAAATAAAAAACAGGTATATTTTATATAGAAAAATCCTGCGTTAAAATTCCGACTTCAATTTATTTTTTTTTGGACCATCCTAATTTACATAGATATGAATGTGTTGCTACTACGTCCGTCCATCCGTATGTCTGTGTGTCTGTACGTGCAGCCCAGCGCACGTAAGACGGGTAGCACTTCCCCATAAGAGACACATGATTAGTTTTGTTACCCATTTCTTGTTGGTTGTTGCTATTGTTAGTGTTTTTTTGTTGTTGTCGCTGTAGCTGTGGCATGGCAAACATTAACATTAACACTGCAATTGTTGTTGCACGCAGTGTCTATGACTGCACTCTTCATTGTCTTTGTTGTTGTTGCTGTTATTATTGTTGCATTTACTTTTGTCATATTATATATTGTTTACTGAGTCGAAAAGGCAAAAGAAGAAGAAGAGTAATAGTGGCAGTTCGTCATATGATTTTTCAGTTCTGTTGCTGATTTGTTCTGCTTCTGCTATTACTGCTGCAATGTTACTGTTGCCGCAATAATTTCCTTCGTTTTTTTTTTTAATTTGGTTAAGTGAGTTTATCGTCGCCACCACAATCACCACCGTCAGGTAGCCACCGCAAAACCCACCGTTTTTATGACGCTACGAACTCCACGTCACTTGATTGTTTTAGTGCTACTGGTTTCCAGGTGATTACTACTTACTTCTTTTGCTTTTCGTTTACAACTTTAGTTTGTTTTTCCTAATTTAACAAAGTTTTTACGAGTTACTACACGGCACAAAAATTGTATGATTTAAGTTGTAAAAATTTACCGCTTGCTATAGCATTATAAAAATATGCTACGCTTCAGTTTCTGTGTCTTGTTGCCCATATTGCCGTCAAATTATGATTTCCACTAAAATAGATTGTGGTGGTGATAGGATCTATCCACTACGAATCCAGCTAATTCACTGCACAACCCACACACAATCCTCTTATTTTGGGTGCCAGTTTCCGTTTCAAGCTCATTAGTGTACGATATAGCCTTTTTACGCAAAAGTTGGTTGGCTGATAGAAAAGTTCTAAGTGCAAAAGTATAACTGAATCACTCCACGACAAACCTTCTTAACTTCTCTATGAATTTTAGAGATTTGTCAATATAGTTTCTACATTCTAATTTTTCGAAATAAAAAAACTCATAATCAGCTGTACATCACTATATATTCTGACAGCCAAGCTGGTATAAAATAATTAAATCTAAAGAAACAACGTCCATAGTATGAAGATGGGATGGCTTTGGGGACTTTCGAGAGAAGTATTCTACGCAAGACCTATGGTCCTCTAGACTGTGAATGCACAAAAGGGCGCAACCTTTGAAAGGATAGAAAAAATTAACGAAGTTTTTTGAGCTCGGCCCAAAACGGCGAACGATTGTAAACCCTACTTATAATTCAATATATTGTATCTTTTATGGTTGCAACAGAAATCAGCGGCACCGCGACCCAGAATATCTTTTGTATCCCTATGATAATTCCTAAACCTGATAGCCCGATATGTTATCCGCCTCCTCACTACTGACTGTGGAAGAACTGAAGTAATGTGGTCTTTGTCTGGACAATCCCACAATACCCGAATCCATTTCTGCGGAAAGACCAATCCGGCGCATGTGAGAGCGCAGGTTGTTAAGGTCGGTTAGGTAACCAATAAGCAACTCGTTGTTGGCTCTCTTCAAGAGATTTATATATTTCCTAGCAAAATAATAACCAAAGCTGGACTGTCTAAGGACCACTACCTCTCACCAGTACTTACTGTGTTTTTATTTTACCCAAGCTTCGATTATGAGCCTCGAGGAGGATCAACTGAGTCCCCAAAACGGTTCCGGCTCCACAAGCACAGACGTCGGCGGCCTAGTTACCTACGATTCCGCAGTATTCTGGTGTGGAGCCTGGTAATACCGTGTTCCTTGCTGCTGAGAGTTGGGTAGTGTAAAAATACTCCTTGGCATGCCTGTAGGTGATCGTCCCATTGTCTGACTGAAAGATAACTAAAAAGGCGTCTTTTAAACCATTCTCAAGTTTCGGTCTGGCATTAATTGAGATTGCCAGTAACTCGGCTTGAAAGACCGTGGACACATTCACCTGCTCTGCCCTCCATCTTTGACCCGTCCTTGTACCAGCGAACATATTTGGGATCTAGTTCATGTAAACAATTTGACCCGACATCTCGGTGTTGAACTTCCTTTGGCATAACGTTGGAGAACTTGCAAATTCCTAGAAATGGTATTTGACTCAAAATACCTTTGTTTTTAGGCGTACTATCAGAATTTTGCATTTGCCAACTACTCGAAGCCGCTGCTAATTGGACAAAAATATTTAGGGCAGTTCAAACCAGGAGCGACTGGAAGGCCACAGTTGACAGTGGAGCCTAATTATAAGCGTTCTGACGAGGGTCCTGAACGACAAATGGATTTTATGAGTCTATTTTTCATGGCAGGAATACACTCGGAGGTTTGCCATTGCACGCCGTGGGGCGACCGCTGTTAGAAAAAACATTTTTCGAATTTGTTGCTTGACACATCTCTGACTATTGAGCCATGCCTCCAAGGCCACATAATAATATTTTTTTTCGCTTTCCAGTGTAGAGTATGTAGACATGTAGATTAAGTACATTAAAAAAAATTTTGAAGACAAATTTAATTTTCTCCATTAATTCTTTAAGACCACTAGAAAATGCTTGCCCAGCTGCCAATTTTCGTATGCCTGACATTCTTTTTTATATTTTTTTATTTGACTATGCCATTTATTTGCACAATACCCACATAAGGTGCATAAATATGCACATGTTTACATTTGGGAGGTTTTATTTTATTTTTTCCAGCCACAGTTGAAAAAATTACATGCAAAACTTCAGTAACATTTCAAGATTTTTTTATAGAATTTTTAGAAAAAATTCGGGGTAGACACTTTTATGGCATGTTAAATTTTGCTGACACGAACGCGATCTATGCATATGGAAGAAAATAAATACTTAGCATTATCAGAAAATAAGTTATTAAAAATCTACTCGAATTCTTAGCCCAAAAAACCTGCCTTTAACCGCATTAAAATTGGTTGGGCTATAAAAATGCAAACTAACATTTTCCTAAAAATTAAAAAAAGTAAAGTTTTTTCGTAGAATTGCTGTAAAATAGTTAATTATGAATATTTTTTTATCAAATGGAAAAACTACTCTTCAGAAATCTTCAAACAATAAAATTGTGATACATATTTAACTTTTAAATTTTATTAACTACTTTCTCATAACAGATAATCTCATCTCTTATTTACCAAAATATGTTATTTTATGCAGGGACCGAAATGATGATTAAATACCAAATCTTTCTTATCATTGAAAAATCTTTATTTTTGATTTTTAAATTTTCATTAAAAAACAATCGTTAAATTTAGATATTTTTCAATAAAAAAATAATCGTTACAACCGTTATAATGAAGACTAAAATTCAAATATAACGATTATTTGTTATCGAAAAAATAAAAATCATATAATAAGGATTAGTTTTAATCGGATAAATATTGATCCAATTATAGTTGTTAAATGGTGATTTATCGTAACCACATCATGCACGTTTTGAAAAAATTATTAGTAAAATTTTACAGTCACATTTGCATCGTAATTCTATTGTTGAAAGATTGTTGAGGGGCAATATTTTTATTGGATCAAAAAATATTTATTTTTGACGATTTAAAGAAACCCTAAAAAAAATTATTTTTATAATATAAAATAAATGGAGAACTTGAAAGCACTGGCGGCACCGTCAAATGTTAAGAGATTTTAAAGTACGGCAGCAAGAGGGTCAGGTACAAAAAACTTGATTTTCGTATGCATTTTTTGGCCACCCTTATGTGTGACTGACTGTCAATCGTACGCTCAGTCAAACAGGCGAACAAATCCAATCAACCAAACAAGCGTTCAGGCAATCATTAACTAAGATAGCAACCAATAATCCTGTCAGCTCGGCTACTGTATTTAGCATTCGACTGGAAGTAAGGCAGTAAGTAAACCGAAGAAAAAGATGAGAAGATGTGTGATTTTTTCAAGGTGCATTAACGCGAAGTTGCTTCTTCAGCATAAGTATGTAGGTTTTTAAAACACCTACCTATACGCTTATGCTCATGCATATACATATACATACATACGCCAGCTATACGCATATACACATACATACAAATCCTCATTTGACAACACAAGTTATTAGCACATAAATATTGAAGATAAAATTTGTGGCAGATAAAAAATGAGTTTCACTCGGACATGCAGTAATTTTTGTTGCTGTTCCTTCCATGTGCTGATTGACAGCAAATAAATAGTGGTGCTCGAGAAAAAAATACCAATCCATAAACATGAAAAAAATGTTGAACGCATGCGCGTAGATATACATATGTACGTAAATAAATATATATTTTATATTTTTAGTAAATACATGTATATATTAGAAAATGCTACTAATAAATATTTATATTTCTGCGAAAAAAAATCAACTACTCAAAGCGTACACACACACATTAATTCTTTGACAAGCGCATTAAGTTAGTAGCAGCCCAATTGTTGCCTTTTGTTAATAAATTACAAAAATATATTTATTTATATCTGCCCAGCAACTGAAACATAAAATATTGGTCGGTCAGTGAGTCGGCAGACACCTGAACTAATCAGCCGCAACACTACGCTACTCCACACACACACACACACATTCATACATACAGCATCCACATAACTTATTTATTATGCTGTAACGGTAGCGCAGCAATAGTATAGCGAATTGCATATACCTATGCACTTAAATACATATACATACATACATACCTGCATCTGTGGCATGAGCTTAGCCTAGACTGTTGTGCATGAGTAGTACATGTAGTCGATTGGCAACCGCCACCTGCCTTACGCAATTAAGCTTTGTTAAGTCAACGCCTATGCTCCACCACCTGCAATCCCATTAGCCTAGCCTGGCATGGCCATGGTGCCCACCATCGTCACAACCGCCGCCACAAGCACCTGATTATGCGCCCAAATGCGCATGAGTAATAAATACTCGTAAATTCTAAGCGCGAATATGCTACTGCGCATGCGCAACTGCTACATAGTAAATATACATATGTAGTCACTCGCCCGTGAGTTAGCTGTTTTTTTTTCGAAAATTATTCGGTGGAGGTAGTTTTCAAGATTAGTGTGCTGTACTGACTTGGCAAAGGGGATTATCTTAAGCTGTTAAGCTTAGCGAAAGTAGTTAGCTTTAAATTAATTTTCCAAGATTAATAAAAATTTGCTGTTTGCTTCAATGAAACTAGCGTTGCCACTAATATGATGAAAAAAAACGTATGAGTTTTGGTTAGGGTACTCAGAGTAGGTTTGAACTGCAACTGTTTGGAAATTGAGTGTGTGTTTAGTAGTTTTACATATGTATTCTTTCTGTTTGTAAAATGTTTAAGGATTTGTTTTTTATTGGAGTTTTTACAACGAATAATTTATAAAAAAATGTTATTTAGGAAAAAAATATTTTAAGGATTAAAAATTAAAAAAAGTTAAAAATTTTAGGTGAAAATTTATTTCTCTTTCAGAAAATATCTTTTGAGGGGAACAATCCAATACTTTTTACGAAAAAAATATAAGTAAAAATGGATTTTTTAGGCAAATATACAAAAAATTTACATATTACATAATAAAATTTTAATACCTAAAAGAAAATTGTTTTTTTGGCAAAAAATTTTTGGGAAACCATCATATTTTGTGGAAAATAAATTTTGAAAAAAATCTCTTATTTTTATTTTTATCAAAAAATTATTAGTTTAATAAATTGTTTATTATATATTATTTTAGGCCTCGATGAATCACGACTTCCAATTAATCTCATTATGTTTTTTTTTAAATAATATATCGGCTTATGGCGCTGGGAGAGTTAATTGTCTAAGTGCGTTCCCTTTCTGGGACAACCATAATAACCTAACCTAACCTTCTTTTCGAATCCATCTGCTATTTCCGAGTTTGTATAGCACTTTGACTTTTTAAATAGTAGTTTTTTTAAGCAAAAAACTTATTTAATAATGAGGAATTTTTTTTTAATTCTTTTAGATAAAACAGGCAGCATGAGATTCGGTAATCAAAGAGTGTAAAGTCAGTAGAGAGAGAGAGAAAGCTTTAGTTGGGCTACTTCGGCGTACATATTCGATTTAAGCGTCCACTGAAGTCACTAGCGCCTGTTCACAAAAGACATTTTTCAATCTTGTGCGCTGGGCTTCATTAGCATTTCATGTATGTAAATATGTAGGTACCCTCCAAATTAAAAATGCAATGCAACTTCGGATGAGACCGTTAATTAAAAAGTTATTACAATTTTAACTCATTCAAATTCACTTGAATTAATCGTCAGCAATATTGTTGCCAATTACTACCTATAAGAACATTAAAAACACATTAAACACACATACGTATGTACCTACATACGTCGACAATATAAAAAAGTCATGCTTGAATTAATGGTTCGCCGAATTTTGTGACTAAAATACCCACCCGCCTGGTACTTCCGTCATTCGCTTCCCATCCAAGTCAGCCGACGCCGACGCCGACGCCAATGGGCGGCCAACACATCATTACAGCTGTCAATTCGCGCCGTATGCAGTCGTGTTTTGCAAACAAAGTAGGTTTTCGCTGCATTTTTATGTATTCGTTTAAACACATTACCGTTTTGCTCCTATTATTTGGGCGGTAATTTCGTGCCAATAACGTTACCAAAAGCGCAAAATTACATGACAAAGTGTGTCACAGTGTGGCAAACCACATTTATCAAAGGATTAACACATCGAGAACGATCTTGGAGGGGGACTGAGTCGCGTATCTTTTAGTTTTTATTCGTAAATTTTTCGTTGCGTTTTTCTTACAAAGTTAACTCATTACCTGACCGCAAAATGCTGCCACCATTGTAATTGATTTATTCGCCTGTTAAATTTCGCGCATTCGTTTGTTTTATTGCATTTTGATTGGCTTTTGTTGTTTTCGTGTTCAAATTAAAAAACCAAAAATGCGCAAAAAAAACAAACAATTAGGCGCTTACCGCTGCAATTCTGTGGTTTTGTTAATTTCTTTTTTGGCGTTGGTGTATTTTTTTTTTACTTACTTAGTATATCGGCTGCAACTTTCAATTTTTTGGGTCAGCAATTAATGCGAGTTAATTAATCAACACAACGGTTTAAAATGCCAATCATTGAAAACGAACGATTTTCTGAGTTTGCAAACAAAGGCTTAAAATGTCTTGAAAAATTTATGGGGGTTGAAATGCGTTACCTTCAGCTGAAAGTAGGTCGCCGAATTGGGACAACAAACCGTTATTTTAAATGAGATGATTCCATGCATATTCTGTAAAGAGGTTGATGAGGATGCTGCATCATTTGTTAACAAAGAAAGATTTATACATATTAATCCGCGAAGGAAAGTGATATCATGCGAGAATGAAATGGCCTAGAAAAATTTTTGAAGACTTTCAGAAAGGGAACTTACAATTTTGCTGTAATAAAAATAAATTTGTAAATAAATTAGGTAGCATTATAAAAAGTAGTGGGGGCAAGAATAACGGGCACACTAAGGTTCTGACCAACAGAAGCGATAAACCAAATTATACACCTAATCACCATCGATATCTACCTAAAAGTAGTGGCCATGAATTCTTCATACAGAATCAGAGAGTCAGGACTATGGAGAACTCGCCAATTCAGGCATGGCACGATCATCAATGAAATACTATCATTACAAAAGGCCGACAATGTTGTATCTAACCGCAGCTTAAAAAGCATACTAGTGAGAGTCCCATTCAAAAATAGTTGAGGCTGCTTCAGAGAAAGTGGTTTGCATTTTCTTGAACTGGCATGGAGAAGGTGGTCGGATATACAGGTTTGAAAAATATAAAGTGAACTGTGGACTAACTATCACAGGACGAAGACAGACCCTTTTAATAGACAGTATCTTTTCGGGCCAATTCGTCGGCTTTGTGATTATCCGCAATATCTCGATGTATGTATATTGTGTAATATTGGTGTAATATTGGGCCATCTCGTTTAAAGATCAGGGGGCGTTCAGTGAGAGGTCTTGTGTAGTCCCCGAAAGAGTCTGAAGTCTTCAAGGCTGCTTGACTTGCCTTTCCTCCTTGGGTATTTATACCAGGTAACGGATGAGCTCCTGCATGGCCAGCAACTCCGCCTGGTATACTTGTACATTACTGTGGTCAAAAAGCCGCAAATATGTTTCTAGTTACAGCTTTGTGAGGAATCTCCTCCTCCGACCTTTTCGTTGAGTTTGGAACCATCATTATACATAGATTTTTATAGCGTTACGTATGGTAGTGACGCCGGATGCTCCAGTCCTGCCGAGTTAGTGTTGTAAATTTTATAGTTTTTTTGTTATTTTTTGTATTTGATTGTATGGTCCAGGTAACTAGTGAAGTAAGAGCAGCCTCCATGAAATCGTACAGGATTTCGGCAAACCTTCGCCATTGGCTACAATTACTACGCATGCGTATTCTGACTAACTTTTGTTCTGACTATTAATAACAATAATAAAATATGTATTCGTTTCTTTGTTTCGATTTTTTTCGATGAAATCGTCAGAACAAAAGTTCCTCAGAATACGCATGCATAGTAACCGTCGTAGCCTTTGTCCTTTTAAGAAGAATGAGCTACACTACACTACAGTTTGCCAATCCATATGCGATTTCTCAATTTAAAACTGCACTGGAACTGTTTACAAAAAAATGTTTACAAAAATATGCTGGGCTTAGATTATTCCATTCCCTTACCTAATTTACTTACTTATATATAAAGGCACTGAAAATGTGTCAACACAAATATTACATGCCAGAAATCACGAAAATTATTATCATTTCTGCTCACTATTCACTACTTTACTATCACGAAAAATAATCTTCAAATCACGAGGATCATGCGAGGATCATTAAACAGCAAAGAAACAAAAAAATATATGTAGAATAATCCAATTAGCACAGCATGATTTACAAAACTATTCAAATATAATGAAAATGAACTTGCACCTGTTGCATTAAAGCCACAAAAAAAAAAACACACACACACCCAAACACAAGAGCAACAAAACAGTGAAATGCAACTCGTAGAGGGAATCATCTTACAAGCAGCCATTATACGAGCACATTTATATGTATCCACATTGTCCGCATTTGAAAGGGTCTCAGGTTGATAAGAAATTAAATAAACATGCAACAGACAATAAGATTGCAACAACAAAACATTTCAACTAGCAATACAGCCAACGGCATGACAGACATGGCACTTTGTGAAACAAAGTGGAAAAGGATCATCACAGCGATTGATCGTGCAGAGGCAGTGAGGCAGTTGTGCTCTGGTTATTTGGGGGTTGCATTGGCTGTCAGTTTTTTTGTGCTAAAGGCAATTCTAAGCAAGAAGGAGCAACTGCCACAATCTTTCTAACTAACTACGACTGTGTGTGCATAAAATTGAGCTGTGCAATGCGCCGCCTGAGCTGCTTTTTAAACAGACGCGTAGGTATTGAATGACATGTTGCATGCAACAACGAACTGGAGTACTGTATACACCTACTTATAAGTATACATAGGTATGTATGCTGCACCGTGTTGCCAATACTCGCAAAAAAAACTTTACTTTGATTCCGCTGATAAAATTAAAAAAAAAAATGCAGACCTTTTAAGCTAAACCTCTTCTATTGTCGGAGGTTATCTGTTGGAAAAAAAGTTTTTTTTTTTTTCATAAAACGCTCGATTTTTGAAGTATTTTCAAATCGGTTCAGCTCACATAAATCGAAACATTTTTCTAAAATATTTTGGCGAAAGGCTTAAAATATACTTAATTTTATTATTCCGATGGGAAAACAGTACCGAGTGTTTTTTTGCATAAAGAGTGATACACCCTAATGCACACATATGTATATGTAAGTTATGTATGCGTATATATATGTACATAAGTGCTTGTTTGATGCATTGAAGTGATCGACGAAGTGACGTTGAGTAGGTTGCCCTGCAATGCTGCGAGCGCGCGCAGGATAATCCCCACGCTCAAGTGCCACCAGTTGTTGAAGTTATATATTTTTTTTTGTTTTTTTGCCTTCTTCGTATGCCATAAACAGCAGATCCTCTTCATGTTGCTCCTAAATAATTCTAAAATTGTACGCATATAATTATAGGGTTTTTTTTATGTATGTATATATATCTGTGTGTGTATGTGTGTGTGTGTGTGTGTAAGGGAATAAATTAAATAGACGAAGTGCAAACAGGTTTCCTACACAACTCACCAACACTTGATTGCTCACGATTTTTCCTCCACAACAAAAGTATAGATCAGCACGATCGACATACAATCAAGTGCAAATGTGCCATGAAAGTAAAGTATGTATGTACATGTATGCGATTGTGTATTTTCATTTCATTTTATTGCTTGCATTTTTAGTTTTCAGTGCGCAGTAAAAACTGGATAATAGCACAGCAGCGGTTTCAAACACGCAAAGACTCGGCTTTTATTGCTGCCTCTACTGTTTCTTCTTTGTGCTACTCATTCGAGGTATTACTTGTATTTTTGTGGCAAATAATAACGTAGTAAATCCGCTATATGTATGTATGCATGTGTGGCTGTGTGTTTGCTTCCTTAGAACGGCTTTGTTCAATGGGGTTCGCAGTCTGAAAAGCCAAAAAAATGAATAAAAATCAAAAAAAAATTTAAATAAAGAGAAAGAACAGCAATTGAATTTAGGGTCGCCATAATTGTGCACAATTCTTTTTGTTGTTACTGTCTCTATGTACATTTGCCATACACCATGCACTTCGTTCACCCGCACCTGTCTTAGAGATACTCCGGCATATGTATGTACTTCCATGCTCGTGTGTGAAGGCGTGTGAAAATTTCTAAATTCAATTGAAAATCCATGCGCAACGGCAACCGGGATCGCATGATGATCATCGGCAGCAACTCATTTAAATGCAATTTGTTAATCCCTTTGCTCCCTTTGATACCTTTGCTTTTGTTTGCTTCATCAGTTTTAGCAAATCATTCTCCATATGGACAAGCGAAGAGTTCGAACTCGACTCTGCTATTCCCTATTAATTTTTGCTAAACATTAGCGGCACCCCTATTTTTGCATAAACGTGGGAATCAAATGCGTAAAAAAATTATTGTGCATTTACGCACCGATCAACTGAGCCGCCTTGGCCCTCAATGCATTTGCGTGGAGTGCTAATTTGCAAGCAGCTTTGTAATCGTGCAATCTTTTTCGAAACTGTGCGATCAGCCATAATTCGTTTATAAATTTCGCATATCAAAGGAATGGTGCGTATCAATGGCAAAGCAGTAAACCATAATACATATATGAGGGCTCATTAAATTAGCGATTTCTCCAAAAAAAAAAAAATAAAGCACATCGTACCGAAGTCTTTGAATATTTTCACTTTGTTTTTGATTTCAAAAAGGTTTAAAACCTATCAGGGTTGTGACTAGGGTGTTCGATTATTCGCCTTTTTACCAAACCCGGTTTTCGTGTTATTCGAAAAATTAAAATTTGAAAAGGACCGGTTCCCAATTGTGAAATTAAGAAACAGCAGGATAAGCCGGTTTTATTTCACATAGATTTCATACAGTGAAAATGCTTATGTTGGTGCTAGAGTGCCAGTTACTGTCGAAATTCGACAGTTTTTCTAGTTTTTAGGAGCCTTGGAGAGGTTTTCTCACTTAACAAGTAGCAAAACTTATACGGTACAAAGTTACTTACCGGAAAATTTCTGCTTTGGAACTAAAAAGTGAAGTGAAGTAAATTTTTTTTTCTTTGAAGGTCTTTGGAGGACTTCGGCATTACTTGGAATTGACCCGATACATTTCAGTTTATCGATAAATTTCAAAGATTTGATACATACCATTTATTCCATGAATTTCAAAAACACTAAAATCCGATAACTCAACATAGTTCTTTAGCTCGACCAATTTTGTTAACTGTGCAATTCGAAGGCACGATAGGTTAGGTTAGGTTAGGTTATCCTGGCTGCCCTCATCCGTACAGGAAAAGGGCACACTTAGGCCGCCATGGGGCCATTGTGATGCCATATTAGAGACTCCTAGCGTCCCTCCTCCTACCTCATAAATGAAACCAATTTGTAGCTCTGATAAAGCGAACAAAATCGTAGATACTGGCCGAATCCAGTTCAGCCAGACACTCCAAAGCATAACGGAGGAGCGAGCGTCGACGAGCCCTTGCCAAAGCCGGACAGTGGTATAGGTAATGCTCCACTCTTTCGATTTCCCCCTCATCGCGGCAGCTACGACAATCGTTTGGCTGCACACCCATCCTGGCAGCGTGGGTTCCCATAAGGCAGTGCCCGTTGACAATTCCAATAACATGGCGGAGGCATTGGTCACTACAACCGGAAGATAGGCTGAGATCTACGCTTATCTAACCTAGGCCAGATGTGGCTCGCTATCCTGCATGTGGGCTCCGCAGACCATCTTGCATTTGACCCTTCGATAAAGTTATTCTGCAGCCAGAGTCTGCAAGAAGATAGCGGAGTACCCGCATTACGAGTGGCACTGATAGCAGACAGTAGGGTTCCTTTCCGAGCCAGCTCCTCCCCAGCATAGTTGCCCGTTATGTCTCTATGACCTGGTATCCATACAACTTGAGTAGAGTAACTCCTTGCCAGCTCATTTAGAGTTCGTCTACAGTCCATAACAATCAATCGTCGATGTAGATGTGTCACATTTAAGTGCTTTGATAGCTGCCTGGCTATCAGAAAAGATAGTTACTGCATGTTCGTATATTGCTGTTAATTCAGCCTGAAAAACGCCACAGAAATCTGGCAGACGAAAACTGAGGCTAAGTGAGAGTTCTTGCGAATATATTCCACTTTCTACTTTCAGATCTAACTTGGAGCCATCGGTGTAAATGGCTGTTGAATCATAGTAGGAGGTCAGGGGTCAATCCTCCTCCCATTCACCCCTTGAGGGAATCCTTGTTTGGAAATGATTCTTTAGTCCNACTTTCTACTTTCAGATCTAACTTGGAGCCATCGGTGTAAATGGCTGTTGAATCATAGTAGGAGGTCAGGGGTCAATCCTCCTCCCATTCACCCCTTGAGGGAATCCTTGTTTGGAAATGATTCTTTAGTCCAGTAGGAGGGCCTGTGTAGTCCAGGCGCCTGAAGTCCCCTGGAAAATCTTCCAAAATTCTAGAGTGTCCAAATCTTGTATCACCCCACTCGATCAGCGCGTTTAATCTGATAGCATTACAACTTGCCTGCTGTTTACCATATAGATCCACAGGTAGAAAATGGAGCAAGGTCTCTAGGGCTTTAGTCGGCGCAGAGGCCGACGCCCCCATTATCGTGACGCACGCCACCCTGCGAACCTTTGTTAGTCTGTTTTTGTCTATAAATTTGCCCGCGGACGGCTACCAGACCGTGATACCATAGAATAGAATGGGATCACCCCCGCTGTTTAAATCCAGTTCACAATATGGGGCTTCTTTCCTATTGCTAACTTGCAGGCATACAGGGCAGTTATAGCCTTCTTGCATCGCTCTCCGACGTTGTGCCGCCAAGTTAACTTCTGTCCAATACAACGCCTAGGTACATCCTGACTTTAACCGAGAAGGCCACCATTCAAGGAAGGAAGTTGCATCTAGACGGTTTTAATTTTCTTTGAAAATAGAACCATGGATTGACACTAAGGCTAGATTCCTTGGACCAGGTTTCCGCAACGCGTAAGATGCTAACCTACTGCCGTCAGGGCTAGGTCATCCACTTAAGCAGTTTCCTGACAACCTGTGCTATTTAGCTGAAACAGCAGAGTATTCACCGTTAGATTCCACGGGTGCGGGGAGAGGACACCGCCTTGCGGGGTGCCGCGGTTTGCGTACCTTGTTACCGATACCTCTCCCATCTCCGAGTATATAGTTCTGCTGCCTAGAAGGCGGTGAACCAATTCTACCAGACGGTACTCCACACCGAGGTTAGTTAGGGCGCGGAGAACAGCTTCAGGGAGAATATTATTGAAGCCACCCTCGATATCAAGGAATAAGCCTAATGCATTTTCCTTAAACGATATTGCTTTTTCAATGATGCTAACAATACTATGCAAAGCTGTATCTATAGACCTGCCTTTCCGGTAGGCATGCTGACAGCTGGATGATTTACTTATATAAATTTCCTGCCGGATCTTCACGTCCAGTAGTCTTTCCAGAACCTTCAGAAAGAAAGATGTGAGGCTAATCGGTCGAAAATCGCTTGACTTCACGTGGGCTGGTCTACCGCCTTTAGGAATGATAAATTTCGATAACTCGTAAATTCTTTGGATAGCTTTATAAATTTTTACTTTTGACAGCTCCGCATTTTCCGAAAGCTATCGAAATATTTCGACAACTCGTTACACTCTATGACCACGATAAAGTTCGATTAGCAGTGATAACTCGAAAAGATTATATAACTTTCCATAAACTTCGATTCGACGAATCAACCAATTTCAGTAGATCAATAATTATCGATAACTCTGTAAGTTGAAAAACCCCATGCATTACCATAACTCGATAAAGTTCGTTAAGTATATAAATAATGGTAATTCAATAAATATCGATAACTTGATACATAAGTTAAAGACTTGACAAATTTCGATAATCCCATACAATTCTCGAGCTCGATAACTATCCGTAAATTCCACAACAAAGTTTCTATCTCTATAAATTTCGACAACTCAATAAACAATGATCAATTTGAATAATTCGATACGTTGCGATAACTTAATAAGTACGGATAAATTTCGATAAACATGAACTTCGATGATTCGATAAATTTCGGTAACTTTTATGGCTGAATGTATTTCGATTCCTATCAAAAAGTTTCAATTCAGTTACCAGTTATGTATTTCTCATTGCCTCCATGTTCGTCTTTTTCTCCATTTTCGTCTTTATCTTCTTTTTTGCTTCTTTTTTTGTCTTCATCGTTATCATTTGTTTCTTCATCTTCACATTTACCTATATTTCAAAGTCTAATTTCAAATACGAAGTAAAACAAAATGGGTAAGAGCTTAAATTGAACAGGTTCCAAGAACCACCATATCCAAATATGGAAACTTTTAAACGACGATTTCGGCCGTAATTTTCAACCAAACACGCAACTCGATACTATAAAGACTTTCCTCATCTACAGAAAATTACCTTACGGATAAAAAACTTGTGTCAGCGTATTAATATATAGATGAAGTCATGGCCAAAATTTTGAATAAAACTATTAAAACTAAAAATATAACTTTTATTTAGAAAAGAGAAAAACAAAATAATTAAATTTTATTACCCCGGGTTTTATTTTAACTTTTTTTAATATGTTAGGGTATATTTTCTGACTCTGCTCACTCGGGAGGTTCATGTTTAAATTTTTGGTCCCTGCAACATCAAACAAGTTTTCTTCAATAGCGGTGGCCCCCGGCAAACAATGGCAAACCTCCGAGCATATATTTCTCTCGACAACTCAAAGGGCCGCTTCATCAGATGACCGAAGTAGCACTTAAACGAAAGAGTGATTCTGCATTGGATTTCAAGGCTGATGTTATTATTGGTGTTAATGCTGATCGCCAAATAAATGAAGCTCTCTACTTTCTCGAAATTATAACTGTCAACAGTGACTTGAGTGCCTAGACACTTATGCTCTGACTGTTTGTGTGATGACTCATTCATCACCAGACCCATTCGCTTTGCTTCTCTATCTAATACCGAGAAGGTAGAACAAAGGTAGCCCTTGTTTTTGCAGATAATGTTGATGTGGCTCTATGGGTGTTTGCCAAGATAAAGCTTATTGTGAATACCTGGTCTATGGTAGATTTGCCAGGTCTAAAGCCACACTGATAAGGCTTAATCAGTTCGTAGTTGGCGTGCATGGCGGGGTCGCCTTTCTTGTGGACTGGGTAGAGCACACTTAAATTCCAGCTCGACTGCCAGGCTTTGTTTGTTTTTTCAGCCACGTTATTGCTATTCGCACCTCGTAATTGTCAGGCGGTGGGGCATCAACTGCATCGTCGTCGGCTAGGTGATCGGGTTTGTCTTCTCCACTACTTTTAGTGGTACTGCTGCAATTCAATAGGGTGGAAAAGAGTTGCTTCCATAATTTAAGTACATTCTGGACATCGGTCACATGCTGAGACAGCATGATGGATTTATTTCTACTAGAACCGGAGAACAACGAAGCAATCTAATGGTTTAAGACTCTTGCAAGCTCCTGGATGCATTATGATGGAAGTCCGGTAACATACGTCCAGAATGTAGAAAGGATATGAAGGGAACACATTTGAGCACATTTTATGAAGAAAAACCCAGACCAAAGTAAAGGAATAAGATCACATCCATTTACTCGAACGAGACAAGGTGGAATCTGTAATAACGTGGCTTTAAAACAACAAAGCTCTGCTGCCGATGGAACTCTGGTTCGCAATGAGCTGGTGTGAAGCATGCACCAGCTGTTAAGCGTAATTTCGTCTGAAGAATATATGCTGAAGATCGAGTCTCTGTGGTCTTTTAACAGTACATAGATCATTCCATATGCACCAGTTGCCTTCAACAATGCATATAGGCAACGGTTTATGAACTAACTGATTGGACCAGATTTTCAAAGCTCATTAAATCTTGATAAAAACTCGGATTCACAACAGTTTGCCATCGATTAATAACCGCTTTTGAATGCACAAAAGTGAAGCTCTTGCAAACAGTTGATAATTTAAACTCGGTTGGCTACTGAAAAGCAGATCCCTATCTCGAAGGATAAAAGTGCTATTTTTAAAATTTCCCGCCAGGTATGTAATTCTATATGGCGCAGAAGCAAGGACGATTTTGAGGATACATAAGAAAGCTTTGCTGCTTTAGGGAGAACTATTTCATAAATTGACGAACTGCAAAAGGTATTTAAAAANACCCAGACCAAAGTAAAGGAATAAGATCACATCCATTTACTCGAACGAGACAAGGTGGAAACTGTAATAATGTGGCTTTAAAACAACAAAGCTCTGCAGCCGATGGAATTCTGGTTCGCAAAGAGCTGGTGTGAAGCATGCACCAGCTGTTAAGCGTAATTTCGTCTGAAGAATATATGCTGAAGATCGAGTCTCTGTGGTCTTTTAACAGGACATAGATCATTCCATATGCACCAGTTGCCTTCAACAATGCATATAAGCAACGGTTTATGAACTAACTGATTGGACCAGATTTTCAAAGTTCATTAAATCTTGATAAAAACTCGGATTCACAACAGTTTGCCATCGATTAATAGCCGCTTTTGAATGCACAAAAGTGAAGCTCTCTTAAACTCGGTTGGCTACTGAAAAGCAGATCCAGATCCCTATCTCGAAGGATAAAAGTGCTATTTTTAAAATTTCCCGCCAGGTAGGTAATTCTATATGGCGCAGAAGCAAGGACGATTTTGAGGATACATAAGAAAGCTTTGCTGCATTAGGGAGAACTATTTCATAAATTGACGAACTGCAAAAGGTATTTAAAAACATGGAATAGTAAAGCGCTTAAAAATACGACTGGGCTAAGTTGATGATGCTTCGGTGAATGGATCCCTCGATTCGGCAACCATAGGAGGGCAATGAAGGCAAGGGCGCTCACAAATACCAAACTCATAATAACCTGTATGCACTTGGATTTAGTTAGTTAGTTAATTCTTGAGAGTAACAGAACAAGAGACAACGCGACCTGAAAGATCTTTTGTATAGCTTAAAGAGGGAATTCCTAACCCAGTGGGGCCAAGATAACTTCGACTTTCCCAATGAATCCTAAAAGTGCCTTGGTAGGCGAATTCTTTACAACAAAGGGTTCGACCATTGAAGCTCGCCAAATGCGAACAATGACAGAGATTATGCTTTTAAGTGTAAACACCATCAAGGCATAGTCGGAATTCCGACTCTGTGATCACACCTATTCGGTGCTAGTCAAATTGCAGTTACCAAGAAAGTAGCCTGATTTCACTTATATTTTNATGGATCCCTCGATTCGGCAACCATAGGAGGGCAATGAAGGCAAGGGCGCTCACAAATACCAAACTCATAATAACCTGTATGCACTTGGATTTAGTTAGTTAGTTAATTCTTGGGAGTAACAGAACAAGAGACAACGCGACCTGAAAGATCTTTTGTATAGCTGAAAGAGGGAATTCCTAACCCAGTGGGGCCAAGATAACTTCGACTTTCCCAATGAATCCTAAAAGTGCCTTGGTAGGCGAATTCTTTACAACAAAGTGTTCGACCATTGAAGCTTTAAAATATATCAATCTTTGTTTGGCCAAATGCGAACAATGACAGACATTATGCTTTTAAGTATAAACACCATCAAGGCATAGTCGGAATTCCGACTCTGTGATCACACCTATTCGGTGCTAGTCAAATTGCAGTTACCAAGAAAGTAGCCTGATTTCACTTATATTTTCTGTTGAAAGGGTAGCCGAACAGTCTGAAACACCGTTGGCCATTTGTCGATGGGAAGTGCGAGTTTGGTGCTAGGTACAAAAATACCTGCACCTGCTCTGTCCTCCATCCTTGAGCCGTCTGTGTACCAGTGTACGTATCTGGAATCAAGTACAGGGAGCCCATTTGCCCAATCTTCGCGATCGGAGACAATTACTTGGAACTTTCTACTAAAGCAGACCTCTTTATCCATGGAATCTGATATCCGGATATTTTCAACAGTGGTATCTTTCCGATAATAGCTACATCAAGCTTCTTTGTTAAGAAACCGTCATTACATAGTCGAAGTTGCAGCTCCCTCGTGGCTTCTGTTTCCTGGATAAAAATATGGAGAGGTGTTCATCCCAGAAGCGACTCTAGAGCTGTAGTTGAGCACGTTCTTATAGTTCCTGTGAGGGATAGGCACGCCAACCTTTGCTGTTTGATAAGGCGAAGTGTGAGAGGCGAAGTTTGCAGTATCTTCTGCCACCATGCTATAGATGCATAAGCCACAATCGGACGGACAATCAAACGGTGGAGCCACTCTATCAGATATGAGCTCAATCACCATGTTCTTCCAAAAAGTCCTCTTGGAATTAAGAACTGGCTAAACATCGAAAAGGAGACAGGGCATTTTAGAAGGTTTTGATATCGGCGCGAACAGATAAACGGTTGTGATGTCAGTAAGTAGAATAAAAAGTTGCATAATGCTGCAGACTACCATAGTTGGGGCGATTCATTGTTAGAGCGCTAATTTATACACATTCTCCGAGTACCACGTTCTCAATGCAAATAATTTCTGCATAAACTGTAGAAATGGGTTAGACGTAGAAATTNTAAAATATGGAGAGGTGTTCATCCCAGAAGCGGCTCTAGAGCTGTAGTTGAGCACGTTCTTATAGTTCCTGTGAGGGATAGGCACGCCAACCTTTGCTGTTTGTTAAGGCGAAGTGTGAGAGGCGAAGTTTGCAGTATCTTCTGCCACCATGCTATAGATGCATAAACCACAATCGGACGGACAATCAAACGGTGGAGCCACTCTATCAGATATGAGCTCAATCACCATGTTCTTCCAAAAAGTCCTCTTGGAATTAAGAACTGGCTAAACATCGAAAAGGAGACAGGGCATTTTAGAAGGTTTTGATATCGGCGCGAACAGATAAACGGTTGTGATGTCAGTAAGTAGAATAAAAAGTTGCATAATGCTGCAGACTACCATAGTTGGGGCGATTCATTGTTAGAGCGCTAATTTATACACATTCTCCGAGTACCACGTTCTCAATGCAAATAATTTCTGCATAAACTGTAGAAATGGGTTAGACGTAGAAATTATTGAGTACTATCTGTGATCATCTAATTTTTTTGAGAATATTTCTACTTAGATTTGCGCAGTTTAGGCACAGTTTTAAGCAATATGGGGGCTGTCTGATTTTACCCAAAAAGATTGCGATTGTTAAAGGAACATAAGGGCATCTGTCTTCTTG
The DNA here is from genome assembly GCF_001687245.7 of Rhagoletis zephyria. Taxonomy (NCBI): domain Eukaryota; kingdom Metazoa; phylum Arthropoda; class Insecta; order Diptera; family Tephritidae; genus Rhagoletis; species Rhagoletis zephyria. The sequence continues at coordinate 17,710 of NW_016161898.1, read as the reverse complement.
TATGTAGGTTCACATGAAAATATTTGTGTATTTTTAACACATTTAAAGGATTTCTTTTAACAACGAAGTACTTATTTAGAAAATAAATGCCCACTAATCCCGCTTACCGATCTCAAGTACATCTCATCAAATGCCACAACGACGAGCAAAGAGATTTGAAGAAGGTAAGAACGTTTCAAAAAATTTTGTAAAACAACAAGAAATGCGCACAAATGCAACCAGTGATCATTGCCATTGACATAAGGGGACAACATTGAATATCAACACTGAGCAAAACAACACAAAAAAAAATAAGAAAAAAATGGACGTAAAAGCAAAAAATCCAACCATAAAATTGTACAAGAAGACAGCTGCCCCCTTAAAAGGGCAACAAACCCAAACAATGGTGCTGTAGTAAAGCGAGAAGTTGGCGGTGATGGAGCGAAGCGGATGGCAGAGGCACGGCTGCAGCCGTAGACGTTATGTTGTTGCACGTCAGACATGCTGCAACGCATGCGCCATACACTGCCACACTTTTCAGCATTTCCAGCAAAGTTTCGTATTTTATTTATTTTCATTTTTGTTTTTTTTTTCAACTTTTCATTATTTATTACATAGTAAGCGAGCGCGTTGGCTTGTGTATTTATGGGCAACTTTATAGGCTGCCTCCGAAGTGAATTGTAGGGACCAGAAGGAAAGAAAATCGGGGCAAAAAAAAAACGAGAACAAAAAATTTTTATAATAAAATCAGCAGCAGCAAACATTAGTGGCGCGGCTGGGCAGCATCTTGGGTACGAGCCTACTATCTATATACATATATGCATACTTCGAACTCAGGTTAGTTGTTCATTTGGTCGCTAGCAATCAGCGCTCAATCGGTTGCTTGCTGTGCGCGCTCGTCGTTTGTAATCATAAAAATACGTGAAAACACAAACAAACAAATGTTCAACTGTAGCACCAACAGTATTGCCAGCTTTATTTTTTTAACTGTTAATTTCCAAAAAACAAATGTATTTTCGACCTAAAAACCTTTCCCTTTCAGAAACAAAGATCGTTTGAATTATACTTAGCTAAAAAATATAGACTTTAAAAAGAGAACATTTAAACCACACTTTGTTTTAATTAAATGCTGTTTAGTTATTTTTTTGGTACCTATATTTTTGTAAAATTTTTTTTTGAACATTTGATTCGACACCTAAAATTTAGCACCTCCTGAAACTTTTTTTTAACAAATCTTTACTTTTTAAAATACCAGAGAGTGCTGGAATTTCTAGTTTATTTTTTTGTTTTGTTCAAATTGATTTGGGATAGCATTCTTTCCACATTTGCTGTGGCGACTGGAATCGAAAGAACAGCTAAAATCGGTATTGGACAGTATCGATACCAAAAGTACTCAGTACTCGATTCTCAAAGGATTGACAGTATCCGATTTTTAAAAGAATGGATAGATACTGAGTACTCAAAGATACTTAGTACTCACAAAATAACTCGAAAGTTCTCAGTACCCGAAAATGCTTAGAACTCAAAAATACACGATTCCAATCATCACTCAGTAATTAGTACTCACAAAAAAAAAACTCGAAACCGAAAGTACTTAGTAGTCGAAAAGACTCTGCTACAGTCATCACTTTGATACATGTACTCAGGATCGATTCAAGGTACTCAGAATTAAGTGTCGAGTATATACTTAAAGATACTTAGTTCTATTGACATTTACTGGTATTCAGAAATGATTTCACTCATGGTGATTTCGTTTCTCACAAAAAATGTTGCCATTCCATGGTGCAAAATGTGTTTGATGTTACACCCAACCCTGTAAAAGGGTATGTTTTTTCCTTCTTGTCCTTGTCTAGCCAACGCATACCATAACTTTGTGATTTTGCGCAACCATATGATTTACAGGGCAACCATCTCCCCTGACAAAGCTTCAAAGGGCAGAGAATGTGACTTTGTTGCCTTAAAAGAGTGTGANTTTCTCACAAAAAATGTTGCCATTCCATGGTGCAAAATGTGTTTGATGTTACACCCAACCCTGTAAAAGGGTATGTTTTTTCCTTCTTGTCCTTGTCTAGCCAACGCATACCATAACTTTGTGATTTTGCGCAACCATATGATTTACAGGGCAACCATCTCCCCTGACAAAGCTTCAAAGGGCAGAGAATGTGACTTTGTTGCCTTAAAAGAGTGTGACATTTTAATCCAACACGAAAAGAAAAAGGTGCAATCAAAAGGCGACATTTTTTGGTAGAAACGAAAACAACATAAATTTTAAGTTTCAATAATTTTCAATTGCGATACTTGTACGGTATATTTAGCCATTCATTTGACGTAATTAGGGATTAATGCATTAAGTTGTAAAAAAGTGTTGCCACCTTGTCGGTTTTTTACACCAAGTATTGAAGTGTTACCAGCGTGTGTATATTTAAAGGAAGAACTTAGTACTTACTACCAAAAATACCCGATCCTTAAAAGTATTGAAGCCAAAGAACTCGATACTCAAAAGTACTCGATACTTCCCACACTAGATGAAAGCATTTGTTTCATATGAGGAAAATTCGAAAAAAATATAATTTGTACTAGCAGGTAATTTAAACAACTGCAATCTTGTCTAAAAAAAGTGTAATTTACAGTTAAAACTGTAAACCTGGCAACATTGAGCACCAGCTATGTACTCGCTTCATATAAACATAGCAAAAACAACGACAATAACAACCAAATCGATGGGGCTATGGCTGGACGTTATGGTCGTTTGGAGGCTGTTCGTTGGCATGGCTGCATGATTGGCTGTGGAGAGAGTGTGGTTGGCGGCATAAAATTCACAAGCGTCGCCAGTGTGTCTGGCGTGGCGCGGTTGAAGTACCAACAAAAAGTCAAACAACAACAACAACAAAAATGCTGTAAAGCAGTACGTTCGTGTCATAAGTGCACACAGAGGCAAGCGTTGTTTTTGTTATACATACATAGCTGCTGCTTCGTTGCTGCAGTGCAATGGGCTCTTATTGATATGGCAGTATGCATTTTTGTTGCTTTGTGTTTTATTGTTGTTATGCTCCTCAGCGACGTTGTCGATTTTATTGTTGTGGCACTTATGCTCAACAACGGTCTTTAGTTGCATGCAACAGCACAGTTATTGTTGTTGTTTTAGTATAAGTAGGTAATACTAAGTAGGTTGTGCTGTATTTAGCCCCAATTCTTTGTTTTTTTTCTCTCATTTACTATACTCGTATGCATTTTGGGTTATCGTGATTTTTTTGTAGTTTTTTGTAAAGTTGTTGCTCAGATATTCAGTACTGTTAAGTTATTGTATTTGTTGCTTTGCTCCTTTCTTTGTGCCTCAAGTTCATTTCGGCTGCTGTACGACCAGCTCAACTTCCATTTCAGCCTATTTAACTACTAAATTGCCCTTTGCTCACTTAAACTTCAGAATCTTCTTCGTGGGCTGATTATGGAACATAATATATGGGGACAAAATATGGAGATTAGTCATTCAGGGCCCATCTTGAGGAGGATGGCATCGCACAGCATTTTTTCTGAAGCTGTTTCGATGCATTAAGAATGGATAGGTTGTATTCTTTTTCCCTCGATAAACGACTCAAACAAATTAAAAATCAGACAAGTTTGCAGATAATTTTAGGACAAATTTTTTGTGAGAAAAGATATTGGAGCGGAATCTCTAGTCAGTCGCTCTTAGGCCTCTTCAAAAACCATAACCTTTTCTAGATATCTCTTGAGCCATTTCCGGAATGGATAAATCATCAGCTCTTACTCATATGGTAAGTTTTATAACGCTTAAATGCCGCATAGCCGCGTAAATATCATAAATGAACCGACGAGATTTACATGCCCTGCAGGGAGTGACGTTAGCTTATACCTAACTTTAGTCTGTTTACGCGAACACTAGTGCCAACTATTAACTGTGTATTTTGTTCGAAAAAAGCTAACTACTTTTGTGGGGCGATGGCCGCAAAAAAGTCAGACCTGGATACCTCTGCATTACATGTCAACTAACTTGTAACTAACTACTTTTGGACATAAAATATCAATAAGAAAAACAAAATATTTTTTTGTTTTTTTACTTTTTTATTTACTTATTTATTTACTTTATTTTATTACATTTCATATTTGTTTACATATTCTGCTCTGGGTGGCCCCATATTCGAACACCGTCAGACATAACTTCAAAATGATAGTATAAAATTTCGATCTTCCTTTTATTTGTCCTGAATATGAAAAAGAATCTGCGAAGTTCAGAAAAAAAGTGTATTGAAAGTAATTTTTGTATGAGGATATTTAATAGAAACTTGTAAAGAAAACCAACTCCCGATTGCGTCTGCATGACTCCTGCACGACTTTACAATTCACTTTAAGTTGGTTTTGTCATAGCTAATTAAAAGTGAGGTATTAATCGAAATCTCGCCAAAAAGCTAACTATAAGTTGGTTAGTTTTAACAATTGATAATTTTTCACTGCAGGGTGGGTACGAGCATTTACGCATTTAGATCAATGACCGTTGCAAACGCTGAAGCAACACAACAGACAGCCAGCATCATCGTCACTCGCCTTTTATAGCTTGCTCTGAGAGCACTCTTCAACAAACCAATATATAGAACAGCAGGACCACATTCCTGTTCAGAGCCCGTTAACCACAGTTGATCTTATAAAAATTGTACCCTGACAGGTGGCAGTATTGCGGATCAAGGCCAGCAAATTTATAGTTTTAGCTTTTACTTTTTTTTTTTTAAATATAATAATATGCAGCTGTGTTCTTTTTTTAATAAAATTACAATCTAAAAAATTAACCCTCACTAGTACCTTAGCGTAATTTTTGGCCGTGCGAAACTTGACGGTTTTTAAATAAAAAAATGCATGGAGTTGATTCGTTGGTAATTGTTTATTGTTTGGGAAGTGCTGGTTCTAGTTGGTTGTGAAGTGCTGGCTCCAGTACTCTGTGTTTGTTGAACGAACTGGGCGGCATTGCTTCCGCAGGGAATTATTCCTCCCAAATCCCAATGAAATTGAAAGTTTCTCTGTTATGTGAGAATAGGGTAATTTATCACCCCTGGTACCGATTGGTAACAATAGCCAAAAAATACTGCAATTACAATAAGGGTATTCATATAACCATATAAACTGCTGATAAACGTGATAAAACTATAAATTCCATACAAATTTATAATTTTATCACATTCATCGACAGCTTGTAACGTTAGCTGAATACCGTTATCTACTGTATTATTGTATTGTATGTATATAATTCCCTGGAAAACAAAATTTAATTTTTTAGCAGAAAAAAAACTTAAAAAGAAATTGCGCAAATCGGATTAAAAACTTAAAAAAGATTAGTTTTGACCCTAAGGACTAAGAAGGGTTAAACTAGTTTAAAATAATTATTCGCATGACATTAAGCAAAAAATTAAATTAACTGGAATAAAATAAAATGTTAATAAAGAAATAAAAAGTAAATATCTTTTAAAAATTGAGCCTCGGTTTTACTCGACTACCGCAGACGCCAAACTTGTTTGCTTTGTGTGCTTACTTGTTTTCTTCGTTTATTTTTCATTCACTATAGAAAGCTGTTGACCATTTTGGCCAGTGCCGTTATCAAAAATGTCTCTAATCCGCATAAAGGTTTAGTATTAAAGCATAAACAGACGGCAGCGTTGATCCTGATCAACTGGGGAACTAACTGCAGTTGATCCGGATTAAGTCCGAGTTAATCCGGCTCAACGCTGCCGTCTGTTTAAGCTTTTAGCTCCAGGACTTAATCCGTATCAACTGCAAATGCAGCCGTCAGTCTATGCTACATATAAGCGGTTAATTAAGTAAAATCCCTTCTGACTATCCATACCCGGCATTTGTAAATATAACGAAACCGGTTCGACTGTTACGACTCCTTTTTCATTTGTAAGGTTGGCTTTTTTTCAACTGCATATTTTTTCACTTTTCAAAACACTTGATTACTTCAATATTGGTCTGAGGAAAAAGTGGCAGTCATTGTGCTACATTTATGTCGCACCTTTGTATACACATACATATCTTCATATATAAATTTGTAATGCATGCCTATTAGGGTGACCGGATCACATAGAGGGGGAAAAATGTCGGGATTTTTTTCGTCTGGACCCCACAAACCGATTCCCCTTTCCAGATATTGAGAAAGCCGAAATTTGAGCTCGAGTAAACGATGTTAATCCGTGCCGCTCGTCGCTCAAAGTTTGAACAAAATCCAAATTTTTGGTCAAAAGCTGACATGTAGAGACATAACTTCACAACGGTAAATAACAAAAACACGCTAAATATCTCAAAAGAAAGCTAATGTTGCTCTTCAAAATTTAGATTCTATACATAATTGTTGTTATTTTAAGTAAAACCGAGTTACAACAGCCTCTAGCCTCAAAAACGTGACCTGGTACCAGTAGGAGCTAGTTTGTGAGTATTTTAAGAATTTTATGGGTTTTTACATAATGTGTCTCGGAATTGACATTTTTGTGTTATAAAGTATTTTGGAACACAATTTTCAAACTTAAAGAGCGTTTTGTTCAACTTTAGTCTTTTATTATATGGGGATTACCTGGCTAGTTTACCAAAGAAAGATCCGTTTGCCAGGTAAAAAGGAAGGTGAATCTAATTTCTATTTTAGGAATGGTGATTTTACTTCAGCTTACAACCGACCTTTTATTTATTCAGTTTAGTTTCTAAAGTGAATTTGAGCTGGTTAGATCGAACAATTATCTAGTGAAGATATTTTAACGTTTTTTTTTTCAATTTTCCAAGTGTGTTACCTATTATAGTTATTATGAGGTGTACAAAGCCGGTACAAGGATAAAATATTTCTTGTGGGCTATCCCATTCACCAGATCACCATTGGAAACTACCCTCAAATCGTCAAGTTGTGTGTGTTTTATTTTATAATTTACGTGCTGTGAAATTAACTGTAAGAGGATCAGCTAAATTTCCATACGAGAAGTGTTAATTTTTTGAGATAAAGCTCGAATGCCGACTAAACATGAGCAAGATGCAATTACTAAGCTGGAAAAGCTTTAGTGGAGAACTCTCTCTTTAATATTGCTCAACAAGATGCCTTTGCTCTGATGAAATTGGAAGAAGATAAGGCGTTTCTTGTGAAACAGAGGCAGAAGGGCAGCCCAGGTTCCATGGTTGGAGTGGATCTCAAGTTGTCTCGAGCTGAAGAAATGAAGGCGCAAAAGGAACTTGCAAAAATGAACCGACAAATCCAAGAAGAAACTTTTGCTATTGGTGAGTTTTTTTTTATTATTAGTCTAAAAAATAGATAAGTAATAGATAATAGATATCTTTTAAATAATAGGTACCTATCGATAATTAGAAGTAGGTAATTTGGTATCTATATATTATTACTATTCTGCTAAAGCGACAAGTTTCTATAGTCTTTTTTTCTCTTTCTTTTGTTGCTTCTTAGAGACGTATGATGAAGACAAGTTCGAAGAAGGAGGTGAAGAAGAAGAGACTGAAGAGGACAGCATCTACCAGAAACTTGAGAGCTTGGAGGAAATGGACATCCCTGAGGAAGCTGTAGAAGATCCGGGATCATCTGAGAGCAAGAGGATGAAAGTTTCAATTGCAAGAGGCGTTGAAGAGATTTTAAACATGAAATTATTCATTTTGTTAGATCGATGTAAGGTATCCGACACAAATGCCACGAGAATTTTAATAGCTACTCTAGAATCACTAAACGTTGCTCTATAATAGATTAGATAACTATGTATAATTATCAACTCATGTAGGTACTATGTATGTATCTTTTCTGTCTGTTTTGTATGTATTATATATACATATACCAAAAAAATATCTGGAAAGGGGAATCGTGTTGTGCGGTCCAGACGAACAAAATTCCGACATCGATTTTTTGCGGTCACCCTATTGCCTATAAACCAAATGAATCCAAAGCTTATTATGTAATATAACTTCCTTTCGGCAAGCAAAAATAAAATTAGGACTCTCAAAATTACACCGTTATTGCGAAAATATACAAAAAGCAACAAATTTTCTTTGAAATGCATTTGAATACTAAAAAATTGCTTGGTGCAGAATACCACTAAGTAGACAGTGCGGCTGGCACACTTGAAAAAAAAAACCATAAAAAAACGCTAGACCTGCTATTAACGGTTAAAGCGCGAACAAACTATTTTATTATGGCCAATGCTGGTAGGAAAATGGCTGGCATATAATTCTGTTTTGTTGGTAATTACAATGAATGTGTATTAAAAATTGTGTAGTAAGTGGAAAATACCGTTGAGTGCACTGGCCAGGCGTATACGCAACTCGTACCTACATACATATACTTGGTCGATCACGGCAGGCAGGTGTGTAGTTCAGCGTGGTCAAGTGACTGTTAAAAATATTTTCCACTTTATAAATTAAAATTACAATGTAAGCCAAAATCAAAACAAGCGTAACATTTTATTGAGTACAATAACATGGATAATAACTGACGACGGCAGCAACAAATACATACATATACTGCAAGTTAGACCACTTTGGTATGTAGTAGCAAAAATTGCTTATAATCAATAAATTTCGCAACTTCCAGCTGAGTGGTGCACTCTTTATCTGGCTAAAATCAAAATGTTCACTACATAGCTCTGCAGTACTTGCAAAGTAAGTGTAATCACAAAAAACTTCCTAATTGGTATGGCAGCTACCACTTTGTTATATATATGTATATGGTATGGCTTATGCGGATATCTTAGCACGGAGTATGTATGTAAGTAAATTTGTTACATACAAAGATATAGGTATGTAAATCGAATTGGAAAAATTAAGAAAGTCGCTTTTTCAAATTTTCTTTTAGTTTTGCTGATTTTATTATTTTAAGAAGAAAAATATGTATATTAGGGCGGGTTGATTTTTTTTAATCGTATAGCAAAAACGTAAACTACATAAAATTCTAAGAAAATTCTCCGAAGAAAGCATGTATATAAAATAAAATCCTAATCCGCGCCTCTCGACTTGAAAATTTATATGGCCGCCTTGCCAAAAAAATAAATTTTAGAAAAAATAGGTTTTTCCAAAAAAAACCAATTTTCTGAATAAAATTGTTTAGTTAGCTAGTTCTTTTGCACTTTATATTTTTTCTACACTCAAATTTTTTTTTCATTAAAAAAAATATTCACCCAAGTAAAAAAGTTTGTATATAATTTTTTTTTGCTTTTTTGATAATTGAATATTTTGATTAGTCTCAAAATAAAACCTGTGTTGCATAAACTATAATATAATATAATAAAACATAATATATTTCAAAAAAAGAAAATAATTTTAGCGAAAGAAGAGGAAAAAAATTTTCAAGTCGAGAGGCATGGATTAGGGTTTGATTTTAGACCCATGGTTTCTTCAGAGAATTTTCTTAGAATTTAATTTAGATTACGTTTTTGCTATACGATTTTTAATTTTTTTTCATCCATACAAATCAACTCGCCCTAATGTATGTATATGTATATCCATTTTTTAATTTCATTTTATTTTTAGAAACTTATCTTATGTATTTTTTTTTTTATTTATTTAATTTTTCTTCTATCTTACTTTAGTTTTATTTTAATATTAAGGTGTTATTGTTTTAAACAAATTTTAATTTCATTTAATTTTTTGGAAATTATTTTATGTTTTTCTTTTTTAAATTAAATTTTGTTTTTGGTTTAGTTTACTTTTCTTTTAACTTTAAGATGTATTGTTTAATAAAGAAATTTTTTTATTGTTTTATTTATTTTTTCTCTGGTTTTTTTTCAATTTAATCTGTATTTCTTTTACTTTTGTTACTTTAAATTTCTTTTTAGGTTTAGTTTTTCTTGTTTTGAAAAGAAGAATATTATTCATTATTTCCATAAGTTTTAGGATCTTATTTTATTTAATATTTTTCTTGTCTTTTTGTAAAATAATTTTCTTTTAATTTTCAGATTTTGAGGTAAAAAATAAAAATACATATCGCTAGCTTAGAAAGAAAAGTTGCTAAGACCAATTTTAAAAAATTTACAGGAGAGGAAAACATCTTCCTATAGCCATTTTCTTTAACTATTTAGCAAGACTTTGAATCAAATGTTTTGCGCGTTTAAAGCAAAGCAAAACTCCATAAGAATCAGAAGGATTCGATATTTATTAAAAGATGTCGTATTATTTTGGCCTTATCGGATTTGTGGTGCTTCTTTTGGACTTAGCAGATTTTCCTTTTATTGCTTATGAAGAGGAAAAAATAAAACAAGTACCTTTATAATTTTCGAAACGATGCGTATTCAATTTCTCTAGCCACCTATATCAAAATATGAGTTTTCATAAAAAGTGGACTTAGCAATTTTTCACTCTAAGCTAGCGATATATGTTTTATTAAATTTTTAAGTACTAGATTTCCTTTTTTGATGTAATTTTTTCCTCTTCTAATTTAGATTTTATTGGTTCAAGAAAAAAATTTTATTGTATTTTCACTTTTTATTTATTTTTTATGATATCATTTTCATTTACTTATTACTTTTAAAAAGAAATATGCATTAAGGTATATGTTTATTTAATTTAATTTAATTTTTAGTTTTTAAAAAACGTATTGCCAAAATTGCCCTGTAAGGATCTCTTTATGCTGCCTATGCAAGTGTTAGGGCCAGTGAAAATCTTGAGCATCTCTTTATAAGAAAGATATTTTGAGGACTATAAGATATTACTCGCAAGACTTCTGTGCCAACATTGAGGAAGCTTCCGAAGCGTCAAGGTTGACGAAGATTCTTGCTAAGTCGCCTACGACCCCGTAAATGATACGAGAGAGAATGAAGAATTGACCAAGAAGAGAAAGTCTCTTACGACCCCACAAATTATGCGGAAAGCACACTTTTCAGAAAACTAGCTTTTAAATTGTTTGGAAAATTTGTTTGAAGAGAGTTGCCACTTGCTTTAAAACTCAAAATCGATTTAAGCAACACATTAATTAAATTTTTTTTTATGAAGGTATCAAACGAGAGAGGTTAAAGGAAAGTTATTTCGAAAATATTCTTCTGGGTTGCCACCTGCTCAAAAAGTTAGAATGAATAAAATTTGTATGTTAATTGAAATCGTTTAACATATACAGGTCTCAATCGAAATAATTGTAAGGCCTTAGGGTTGCCATATCTTCAGAAATTCAAAATCAATTCAATTGACAAGCAAAATGAAATATTTTAATATGGCTTTGATGGGAAAAGATTTTCGCAAGCTTCTTCTATTGTCTGTGAATTTGTATCGAGAATGGGTTCAGCTCAATAAAAAAAAAAAAAATCAATAAAAAATCAATCCCACTCTGCAACTGTCAAATTGTACAGATCTGTACAAATTTACAAATCGTGTAATCCCTGCCCTAGTAAATCAAAGCAATTAAGACTACTCTCGTACTTTAATGAAGAAATAAATATATTGTATTTCAAGTAGTTTCTAAACAAATTTTCATTTCAATCAGCAATTATCGATTTTTCCCCCCCCAAAAAAAAACAGAAAATACATTTTAAGATGCTATTAAGCTCTGCTCAGACCGCTTAAGTCTTATCTTGGTCATAATAATAACAACGGTACATAAGTAGAAGCAATTACCGATAACATTTAATTGGCTTTTGATTGCTGTGAGTGACCCAAATAGAAAATAAACAAAACTAAGCTTTAAGAGCGATAATTTATGACTCCATGCTTTAAGCATAAACAAATAAAAGCTGAAATCAGTACGATGTCTCATAAATGTATGCACATTAGGGTGGGGTAAAAAAAAGTTAAGTGGGAATTTTAATGCTCTCATCCTCTAGGATTATTCTATAAAGAAAAAAATAAACTCTTGTTTTTTATTTTTTAATCAAAAGATATATAGAGGTCGCTCAAAGCGCCCAAAATTGTCCATGTTTTATAAACATGTTTTAAAAACAAGTTTTCGAGAAATGGTATAGAATTCTTGAAAATCAATATTTTTCAATCTTATCTTCTTTCAATTGTATCTCTTCAAGAAGCTGCCAATAATAATACCCAATTGTTTATTTAATCATTTTCTATCATTAAATATTTTTTATAGGGCTCCTAAAAACCTCAAAAATCGCTTGTATTAAAAAATGCTAAAATATTCAATTAGTTATTATTATTGGTAGTCTCCCGAAGAGAAACGCAGTTTTGCGGTTGAAAAATATTGATTATAAAAAATTCTCTACAATTTCTACGAAAACTTGTTTTTTTCCTATATGAAATACATGGAAAACTTTCTAAATATTTTTTGATTAACTTTACTTTCCACATTCATTTTTCGACCACCTTAATGTACCTGCATACGTGTGTATGTGTGTCAATGTATATACACATTAGAGAAATTGTATACAAATTACTTAGGCACAGTTCGCAGTGAAAGTGGAAAGGTTATCAGTTCTAGCCGAGACTTGATTTAGAATCCAGCAAGTGCTTTGGAAAGTGACGTAAATATTAGAACTTAAAATTTAACAGCTGCTATTTAGAAATAGTGTTATCTTACAAACGTAAAAATATTCTTCAAGTGCATATATAAAATTGAATTGTATTTATGTAGATAATAATTGGAAATAAACTAAAATGATCTTCAAGTACATTTGTAATGCGTAACTCAGCCGAAAAATAAATTTTATACAATTTTTTTCATACGGTCACAAGAGAGATGACCCAGTTCGCTTGATAGATTTTGCAGTTTTAGAATGCATTAGTAGAGCGAGTTTTTTTAACTGAGAATTTTTTGGGTTATACGATGCTGAATACGATCATTGGAGTCGAAGCCCGGGTCTAGTAAGGTCTTTTTAGTAGCCCGTTATATTTATTATTGTATTCTGTTCCTCGGGATATAACCTAGACTAGACAGAGCAAATAATTTCCAGGTGTAATAAATGTAAATGTTTCATGCACTGGCCATTTGGAACGCCTAGTAAGCTAAAGCTTAAACCACCTTGAGGTAAGATCGTGGGCTTTCTCTTCCGTGTCTATAGGTACCTAAAATACTCTACTTAGACATAAATCAATAGTGTACATCTCAGCCTAAAATACCAGGCTATTACAAATAATTTGGAATATTTTGTATACAAATTTTGGCATGAGAAACTCACGACATATTCCTTTTATCATTTTTTCGTTTCGTTAGCCTTCCAGGTGGGAGAAAAGAAATTGTTACTCCAGGCACTCTTCTTGGTCAGATCAAGAAATGGCACAGGTAGAAATTTCAATAACTACCAATGGTATTATTCCCAAAACTTAGCCACTTGCTCGTTTGGACTGTGTCGGGTGAATTTCTCAACGCCAATATAGATATCGTCACCTAAGGATAAAAAGGTGCCAAGTCCATTTTTTTAAATTGTTCAGGAGAGACGAAAAATCGGTGTAGTTTCATATTAGTTACGCGCTATTATGCATCAAAAGATAAATTTTGAAAAATAAATGGACTTGGCACCTTATCACCTTTTAGGTAGCGATATGTAAGCCAAAGCCAACTTGACCACTATATTGTTCACCAAAGAACAGTACTCATATCGATGTCATATATAGAGCCCACATACTCCTTTGAAATCCCACGCTCTTTCTTTCCTGTAGCACTGTCTGCCGGGGCTTACAATTTGGGATGATGCGGACCGGTGGGTTCCGCTATTGGTAATGACAAACGGGCTCTATTCTAACATTCTTGACTGAAAGTATAACCGAGAGCACTGAACTTATTTTAGTAATCGAAAGTACCATCTTCATATGCAATACGTGATCTTTGTGATGCTTACCTGGAGGCACTCTTACCGGTTAGAGGATTTAGTTAGCTTGCCGCATGTTAGTGAAAAGAAGACTTGTAGGATCTATACCGTAGACCTCTAATCTAAAGACAGTCCCAGAGGCATCAGTTTATTAAATGTACTATGCTACCGGTTGTTTCTTCAAGGAAAAGAAAAAACCTTGAATTTATACGTAGCTAAAGTTCAACCTCGTTATGTATTTCTTTTTTTTCGCTAACCCTTGAAGTGGAAGGGTTAATTCGGTTATTTTCTCCCATATTTACCGTCTTTCTTGATTATAATATGCATTAGTAAGGGTCTAGAAGTATCTTGAGAGCCGCGGTAGGTATTTCTCTCATCGGCTGATACCTATGCAGGTTGGTGGATGAAGTTTTCTCAGCTTAACCCGCTTGGTCTACGGTTTGGTCTACTTTAACCAGATTAACGAAGCATGCGTTTAGACGGGTTTGTAAATTATTTTGTGCATTCAGTGTGCAAATTCGGGTCTGTTGCCACAGTTCATTCCCATTACCTTCAAACACGACTAAGTGGGGATACTAGGCCTTTTAAAAGTAGTATTTAGATGCAGCTTCTCTGACGATAATCAAGTTTAGCTCCCAAAAATTTGGCATTAAAAAAAAAATTCATTTTTCAACCATTGAGCAAATGGATCTTAGGGTTTTCTTATTTTCTTTCCTCTGCAAAAAATATTGTTCTTTTACCGTTTGACCTATTTTTACTGCACGATAACCCACTAAATTCAGCGCCTGCCGTTATAGGTTAGAGATTTGTCTGCAAAGCTACGTATGATCTGGATGACAATAGATAGCCTTGATAATCGAAGACCTTTCCGTAGAGTAGTTTGTTGCTATAATGGACCTTAACAGAGAATAGACCACTCCACCTCGTAGGCAACTCTTTTGGCTAAGGGTCTGACCATTCCCTCTACCGGATGGGTTGTAAAAGTTGTTGCTTTAAGGAAGCTGGCTTCTCAGTTGCAAGTGATAACGTCAAGTCCTTTGCGCCATTACTTCCATTGTATTTTCATTATAATTCAAGGGAAAAGTATGTATAAGCAGTAAATTTTTTCGATCAAGTTTTTTTTTTTTCAAAATATTACTCACCAATCTTGAAAAAATGGTGGAACACCTGACGAATTTTATTTTAAATATTTCAGAGCAAAAAATTTCAAAAAAAAAAGAATTTGCAATACCAACCAATTGTTTGTCACCCAGTTCGAGCTGAATGGTGTCAAATTGCTCAACGACAATAACCAAAGGGCAGGGCAGGACAAGGTATGTCATATATGTAGTATATGTATGTCCATAAACCTGAAGGTGTAGCATGACAAATGTTTTGCAAAAAAGGAAAGGAATTCATTTCAGCTAAATTTAAGGAAAACGATTGAAACTGAAAGCATGAAAAAATGCATTTGCAATCAGACACAATCAATTGGCCATTGAAAGGATGCAGAGAACAGCTGGCAGCTGGAAGTTGGCGTAAAAAAAAAAACAACACAAAAAAAAACTGAAAGAATCGATCGCTTGGACAATGATCATTATACGGATTTCCAGATTAATGAGTGTCACACCATTGGCTGACTTAAATTTGTATACGTGTGTATGGATTGGTAAGAGAACAATGAGTCTATATGAGTAACAACTGTCTGTAAGTATTCCTACGTTAGCTAGTGTGACAATTTTTCTTTGCGCTGCAAACTGACAGGTAGCAAAGTCAAAATATGTTTTATAATAAACTGAAAATCAGTTGACTGCTTACTGCCTCCAAAGTGTTGAAGGGAAGTTTTTAAGACATTGGCTGCGTTTCTTTATACATTCCGGATAATCCCATTTAACAGCCGGAATAAACAGAATAAGTTTGAAATATACGTTAACATATCATCAGGAACATTCTAAAGAATAAGTAAACAAAAAAGTTTATTCCAAACGTTCAGAATTAATAAAGAAATGCAGCCATTGTTAGCTCTGCATAGAAAAGACAGGCAGTAAGAGGCAGAGATCAACAAAAATGCACACTGGTCTAAAATTTCAGTAATTGTTCTTTTAAGCGTACACATTTTGGCACTTCTGCGTTTATTTTAAGAGAAATTAAAATTTTATAATATTTTTAATAGCATACGGTTTCATATTTCTAGCAGCAATTTTTTCACAACTAGAAAAACAAACTACTTATAAAGCAAGAAAACTCTTGTCTGCCCAACACATTTAGCAGCAAATTTACGTACATTGACAGCTTAAAATCTCAAGTGTCGCCTGTCTGACTTCTAGAAATTCCAACTCCTCAAGGTCTTTCATGTTCAGTTCATGCTTTTTTTTTTTGACAAAAATTATTTTGACTAGTCCCTGGCATGTAGTAGTAGTGTTTTGTGTGGCGTCTCGTGTAACACATGTCAACAGTTCAAAATATAAAAACAATAGCAACTATTTATGCACTTTTACTTAATAGCAACACACTCCCCTGCTGACAATTCTCAAGTGTTTTGTGGCATGCAGACAAGTGTGCAACACGTGCGTTCCTGGAATTTTTCAAGAGGTACCAATAAATTAAAATTTTTTATTTTTTTTTACTGCGTATGCGCATGCGAGTATTGTATGAGCACAATAATAGGTAGATGAGAAAAACTCACTACAAAATTGTCAAACCTCCTAAAAATCTCTGTTTTTTCTGTAATTTTGCAAAGATGGCTACTGCGAAGTCTAGTGGCCTCATCTTTTCCACCGAAAAATTTTACCTTATCATTGCCCTCTTCATGCAAATGAGTTGATTTTTCAAATTCCCAACATTTTCGGCATCTTCTCAGTGAGTCCCGAATCCAATGTGTGTAGCAAATTTGAGAGATATTGGCTTGAATTGGATTTGTGTCAGAGCCGCAAACCGAGGTCGATTTTTAAAGCCAAACAGGCATAGCTGGTCATTTTAGGCGGACCCTTAAAAGGGTGTCGATAGACACAAAATGAGCTTCTGCCTCGCCAACGCAGCCTGTTGAAGGCTGGGCAGGTACTACATGAATCAGCCACTATACTCTCCCTACATAAAATGGCTCAACGATGAAACCTTGGCAGACCAGACCAATTACGGATCGTAACTCCTACCTTATCCATATAAAAAGCAATTTCACAACTTTCTTCTCTAACATTTTGGGGAAATATTCATTTAACCTATTGTACTTGGATCTTTAATAGGCTGCGGCCAAATTTTATGCTCCGAAACCGCGTTGATTATCTTGAATTCCACAAAATGTTAACATCCATACGTGTTTAAGATTACTCCATTCCATGAACAATTCTGAAAGAGCTGCGTACGGGCTCCAAGGCATTCAGTTCACCTTGGCTGTCGCCGAAGTCTCTTGGTAATGGCCATCGTAGCTTTCACCAATTATCCAGTTCACTGCCTTAAGTGTAGCAGATATCTTCGTTTGAAAAACCAAAAGCAAACAAAATAGACTACGGGTCAGCCATTTGGTATCCAAAATAAGCGATAGTATACTAAAAATTTTTAAACTAATTTCTCTGTTTAATTCTGCCGAAATACGCAATAAAATCTACGTTTTGCAAACGCCTATTTTTAGGGATTTGGTGCCTTAAAGAAAGATCTTGCCATAGAAATATTATATCTGGACAGGTATTCTTACCAAATATATCTTAACATAAATTGTCGAAAAAAAAAATTACAAATAATTTTTGATTCTCACCAAATAAACCATCTCGTCATAAAGAAAAATATTTAAAAAATAGTTCTTGAAAAATCCCCATTTTTTTGAACCACGCTTTTTATAGGGAATTAAACAAGGATTACGATGGTATAACCTTATATCCCTAATTTACTGGTCTTCACGCTGTAAATCAACTTCAAAAAGTTCAACTGTTAATAGCCAAGTTAGCTTTAGGACAATCTTGACCACCTTGTATATAGAAATGCTAAGCCCGTTTCTTAGCTTTAAAATTACGTTAAGATAAAGTCTCTACGATCAGCAG
>NW_016161897.1:37967-47387 GCF_001687245.7 Rhagoletis zephyria | reverse complement strand
ATTCTATTCATGGTTAGTGGAGGAGGAAGTGAATGAAAAGTATTATTGGTGTATTCAATTTCCTCGTAACTATTTTTGTTAGATTCATTGTAAGAAACGTGAAACAAAGTACAAGTTCGATATTGATACCGTAAAGCAAGCAAGCATTAGGAGTCATCTTGCCGAATGAGTGGCTCTGTCTTTCATTAAACTTGTGGAAAATATTGACATCGTTTGCAAGTATCATTCAGAATCGCATAAAGCGTAAGATATGAAATATTTTATTCCGAAACAGATAAAGAAAATGAGATTTTCGGATTTGGATCGGAATTTCGGTCCAAACGAACAATATAATGTTAGTAAATTAAAAAACAAGCAAAGGGCAGCATTCTTAACTGTAACGAGTGCATTAAGATCCTGCCCGACAGAAGCGCTGAACTCGATCTCAAAACTGATGCCTATCGATCTTTTTGCGGATCTGTTCCGAAGATAAATCTCGTATCAATATTGTAAAAGCAATACATATTGACAAGTTTAATTTATTTTTTGTTTATAAAAATATGGTTTAACTATTAACTTTAACAAAAACCCTGTGCAATATTAAAAAAATTACTTTAGAGGTTTGTAATTAGAATTCATAAAAAGATTTTGAATATGCAGTATAATTAAGTTAAGTTTGACTTACCGTTGGTTTTTTTGCAATTTTCGCTTAAAGTTGTTCCAGTGGTGGAGTTTCAGCAATGAGTGTGGAAAGTTTCAATGAGTACCAGCGTCTTTAGTGTTCGCCGTAAATTGCTGTTTTCAAAAATAGCGCTGAGTTACATTGTTCTATCACAGCTTTTCCTCGCCTAAACCCGTTTATTTGATGAATAATGTCAAAAGTTACTTTGCCATTTTTCACTTAGGTACTTCATGTACTGAGTTAACCAAAAGCTTAATGATAAATATGTGCGTACGAACATGTCAATCATGAGTCAAAAAGCTACACTAATTCGCTAAATCATTTCTGCCTATGTACCCAAAAAAAATAAAAATAAATAGTAAAATTAACGCTTCTCGCTATTTTGTATACTCGTATTACGGTAAATTTGTGATGACTTCACTGGAAACACCATGGAAATGAAATGTTTAAATCTTTGCGACAAAGAGTTATCGTTGTCATTGTTGTTGTGTTTTAGCTGACATTGCTGGCATTCGGTGTTAACAAAATGGTAGATGATAAGCTCTCAGCGGGTAAACAAGAAACCCAAAGTTTTGTAAGTGCATTAAGCAGAGAAATCTCAAAGGGAAAAAGTAAGGCTAGTGCTGTATTCGCCTATTTGGAAGTATTCATACCTTTCATGAAGTTATACTATAAAAAATTAAATAAAATTAATAAAGTTATACTATAAAAAATTATTGCATTTTAAATTAATTCTTTGGGAGATATAAACTGGACTTTTGACAACTACTACCCTAAATTCTCTAAATGAAAATCAGTGAGCCCTAATAGTATGTAAAACGGTTAAGTAACAGCTGAAACTCAATATTGCATATTGTTAGGCGTGGCTGCTGTTCTTTTGAAGATTTTGGCGATAAAAATTTTAAATACCGAATGTTGGCATCTTACTGCAGATTGAGCTTCGTAATTTTCGCTGTGAACTTTTTATTTATGGTAAGCAAGTTGCATTGGAAGTGTACCTCACAGAGCAGGATCTGAATGATTTTCAGCCTAGGCACTTTATTCATAATAAATATGAAAAGCAGGGTATTTTCCTGCTCTCCGTCGGAAAAGTTATAATGTTAAATTTGGTATTTAAACTATCAGTTGCTTGAGTGTCTAACAAATAACGTAGTGCAATAAAATTTTTTTGGTAAGGTATAGTTCCGATTCAGGTTTAAATCCTTACGCACAAAGCCTTTTGAATGGGCAAAATGTTTTTTAGTAGACAAAAAAATATTTAATTAAATATTTTCAAAGGCTTTTGAAGAAAATTAAAAATTGTTAAAAGGGATGTATACGCGAAATAGTTTGTTCGAACATGTACGTATGTATATGCATAGTAAAATATTTTCCTTACATTCCAATGTTTTTCTTTTTGATATCGAATACAAATATCGTATATGATTAACGTTAAAGTCTGTATAAATATTTTGCCTGGAAGCATTCAACGTCTGTTTTCTACGCTATAAAAGGCCAGGACTGGTATCCCTTATTGACGAAAATAGCTTAATCGACTCAACTGGTCGTTCTGATCATTTTTATATGGGCCTTTAATGGGTCTATCTCTTCTTCTTCTTCTTATACTTCTAATAAAACATCGACCCAAAATTATAATACCACTAGTTTTACCTCAACCGATTCGCTGAGTGTATGAAATTGTTTCGTGTTACATTGGAACAAATAAGAGATTTTCAAATTCATTAGCTTTTTAACCCCCTTCAAAATATTTTCAAACCGAAACCTTCTTCAGTTACCTAATTCCTTTGATCCTAGTTGAATTTGTCTTTTAAGTAGCTGGCAGCCCTCCTACGTGTAGT
Source organism: Rhagoletis zephyria (assembly GCF_001687245.7). NCBI lineage: Eukaryota > Metazoa > Arthropoda > Insecta > Diptera > Tephritidae > Rhagoletis > Rhagoletis zephyria. Next base: position 44,888 of record NW_016161897.1, on the reverse strand, counting down.
TAACAAATAAATGATTTCCGAAAATGGTTAATACCCGTTTTATAATAATTCATTCAACATGTAAAATAATTTGGATTGAATTTAAATTTTAATTAGGTGGTAACCATTTCCAACCTTAGACAACTCTAAGTCTTCAAACTGAAGATTACTTATTATATACATAATTAAAATAAGTTTGACTTTTTAAATAGGTGGCAACCTTCTTCTAAATATTTTCAAACTACAACCCACTTAAACCTGTTTCTTCTGACACGCACATGTACTGTGAGACCTATTTCAATTACCTAATTCCGCTAATTCAACTTGAATTTGACTTTTTAAACAGATGGCAACCCTCCTACAAGTAGATAAGGTATAAAGCCTTTTCAAAACATGTTTTAATACCCATAATAAGTGTTAACAAGTGGCAACTTGTTTCTTGTTCTAAGCTAAACATAAAACTTCTTTTCGGCAAGACGAACATGTTGCACATATAGTCTATTGATTGCAAACTTTGTTTAACATATAAATTAAATTCTGTAAAATATCTTGGAAAGTGAACTTTCTTAAATCTTTTGTCTGGCACCTACATTATTATATTTATTTTACCTAATGAAATCAATGGAATTAAATTTTGCAAACAGGTGGCAACCCTCGTCAATAAATCTTTTTTAAATGAGCTCTCTTAAGCCCTTTGCCAACTGGCATTCAAATAGCGATATTTTAACAATCCTAGTTAATTTAACTTAACTCTTTAAACAGGTGGCAACTCTCTTTAAATTTAGCTATGAACATTCTCCTCGTCGAGGCAAACTTGTAGGAATGCGTTCTATCGATTGTAAACTTTAAGCAGCCTCTATTTAAGATTTTTTTTTTTTAGTTGATATCACTTTAGATCTATGTAGGTGTGCGGTGTAGATTTCATCTTCATGAATGGTATAAAAATCGTTGAGTGGCGTGTTGATTTTGATATCAAAGAACTGCGTGGCGTAATCTTAAATATTAGTAGCTGCTGGCACAGTACGTCGGAGTGACAGCATGTTGACATGCACATATGTGCAAATCTTTATCGGCGACGATTGATTGCTGCTTATCCGTGGCGTGCGAATCTGCGAATGAGCGAGGAAGAAAACTCAGTATGCAAAAAAATATTTAGCTCATGCTGAGCATATTGACTCAAATGCAAAGTTTCTGTTGATAAGCAATTTAAAGAGCTTAAATCGGTTAACAAAAATGATTTGTGATATTCAGTTGAATGAGTTTAATGCAAACATTGACATACTAATAAAGCAACTACATGCAAGCAAAAGGATGTATGTAAATATTTTTCATAATAATCATTGCTGCACAAACTACTTAATTCAACTGCGCAGGATTTCACAAAACTAGCTCAAAGGCATATGTACAAATACATATGTACACATGCCTATCAACACATACATATAAATAATCGCATTATGCATATTTAAGGACAATCAACTCCACTTAATCGACCACAGCTCAGCGGCCGTACTGAGTATTTTAATTGTGTTCAAATTGTTCGCGTGCAACCAGTTGGAAAATTCTTCTTGTACCAAAGTCACGTACAATTGTGGCCGCAAAGCTGCTTGCTGTTGCTGTTGCTGTTGCTGTTGCTGTACAATGGCAGAGCTGCAGCAGTGACTTCAATAACAATGAAGGCCCCCGCCCCCCCTTCTGCATGCACACACCAGAGAATGCTGTCGGCTTAATTGTTCTTAGTGCTGTTTGTGCAAGTAATTGTGCATACAAGCAGTTATGCATTCATTTGTATGCGCGTTTGCGTCGAGTAAACGCCTAAAACGCTGTCTTGTCTCAAGATTTTAATTTCTTGCTAGACATTTATGGTGCAACATTGTCCGCTAATTCCTTAAGGTGCGTGTACCATTTGTAGCGACTAAGAAGGCCTCTACGAATTATCATAATCGTCTTAGTACTATATGACGTTCGTTTTATTGTAATTTTGTATTAATGGGCACATATGTACATATGCACATTAGGGTGGCCGCTCTAAGCACTCAAAGTTTTCCATGTATTTTTTATAGGAAAAAACGAGTTTTCGTAGTAGAAATGGTATAGAATTCTTGAAATCAATATTTTTCGATCGGAAAACTTCGTTTCTCTTCCAAAGGTTTCCAAAACCAAGGCTCAATCATTTAGTTCAACTAAACCTAAAAAAAAATTACAGGGGCACCCATTTGATGGTTAATAATAGAAAATTGTTAAATAAGGTAAACAAGGTTTCCGAACGAAAAATATTGATTTTCAAAACTTCCATACCATTTCTACGAAAACGCTTTTCTCCCATATAAGGTACATGGAAAACTTAACTATGTTCACATTACTGAGTAAATTATTTTGTTTCGATCAAATTACTTCACATAAACTAAGTTACCATTTTCTTTCATAATAGGTTTGTTCCACAAACTACTCGAAGTCACTTCGAGTTACACATACGCGTTCCACAAGTAAGTTTTAGATTTTCTTTATATAGGCTGTGGGAAAAACCTAATATCCATAGATATGTAATTTTACTCGATTCAGCGTGACTTATAAATTACAAATGAGCCGTAAATTACGATAATTCAAACATGCTTTTGAAGAGCTTTGAGCGACCTTTAAATATTTTTTGATTAAAAAAAACATGGGTCTAATTTTTTCGGTATAGAACAGTCCCAGTGGATGAGAGCATCAAAACTTTCACTGTACAATTTTTTACTACCCTAATGTACAGAAATATGTATAGACAAACATGCATTCACCCCATTAAGTTCTGTTTTAGCTCGATGCTAGTTTGCTTTCTACTGTAGTTCAACCAGTTCGACTCTCATTATTTTCAAAAATATTTTCAACATAAAGCCTCCAAGCGGATATTTGGTTGCAACGTAATACAGGACTTCTACTAGGCACTGAAATGACAAAAAATTTGTGCCTTTTATAAAATGCTTGTAGAAACGAACTTAATGGCTATTTTTTATAAACGTAGTGAGAGTTTTTTAAACGTCGTTCGTTCGACGAAACTTTGTTGAACTTATAATTTAGAGGGTTTAACTTTTTAAGCAGGGTGAAACTTCACGACGCCACTGCAAACAAATCAACAATACAATACAACAAATCTTTTCAATAAAATTTAGCAAATATTTTTACCGCTTTTCATTGACGGTAAGTTTTGTGGTACCTTTACAGCCGAGTCCATGAGAAAAGTCCCGCTTCGCTTCGTTCACTGTGAACACCAGCAGCTTCGCTTTGCTCTGCTTTGCTTCGCCGGCGCCGCTCGACTTTCTGTGTGAACGCGCCCTTACACACTCACTCTCACTAGCCAATTAAATAGATTTTAAATTAATAGGCGGGTGGTAGCCATCGCCAAGGAAATTGTCGTAACTGATACAGAGATACCTCGCTCGTTCGATATCCATATTGAAATATTATATCTGTGGTCATAAGCAATTGAGTAATATATGCTGGTGAGAGGTAACAATATCAACGGAAATAAGGTCAATTGACTTTATTCCCCACCCTGGTGCTAAATAAAGTCGATTGACATTATTACCTTTTCAAAACCGAAATAAAGTCAACAAAAAATTTGGAAATAAAGTCATGGACGCTATTTCCTTATTCAAATGGAAATAGCGGTAACAATGCTTAAAGTATACCGATTCATAGAAATCGGCAGTTTTTTCAATACTCAAAGTGGCAGACTGAATAACTGGCGAAAGGTGGCGCGGACATAGAATCAGGATCTGTAGTGACAGCCAAGCTGCTCTCAAGACCCTGGAAACCGCCCGAACCTCTTTAAAGGTAGTACAGGAATGTAAGTTGAGGCTGAACTCCGTTACAAGATGGAATGAGCTTGAACTTGTGTGGGTGCCAGGATACTACGGTGTTCAAGGCAACGAACTGGCTGATGAATTGGCGAACTGCGCCAATTGGACCGGAGCCAATTGTAGGGCCAAGCATAGCGGGAACGATCCGGTGCATCAGGATAAAAAAGGATAACTTTGACGTAGCTCGCAGGGAGTTAGGAAGCGAGTGCGCTCCAAGCAATCCGAGGCATTTTTTTCAACCTGAAATGGCCTTGACCCCATGCGACTAAGTAAGGGTTAAACAAATTTTTTAAATAAAGCTTTTTTAACTTCTTTCGCTTTATATATTATTAAAATCTTTCATTTAACTTGGTAACTAAACTGGTTTTAACTTTTTTGCATAGGTGGCAACAATGGTAAGGTATATTTCCGCGACAAAGCGTTCTTGAGCGGCTCTCGTTTGGCACGTCCTTTATTTGTCTTGTTGATTTAGTTGATTTTTATTTTCTATACAAATTTTCAAAAATATTTTCAATAATAAAAAATTTGTTTTTTCCTATTTTGTTTGACATCCATATTAAACCAATTCATTTAACTTGTTGACTAATTTGATCTTAAGTTTTCAAACAAGTGGTCATTTTGAACAGGTGGTTACCGTATTTAAATTTATTTCGAAATACGTCGTTTTAGAATCCCTCTGTTTTAACACCAAAAATGTTTTGATATTTTATTAAATCTACCAGTCAATTGATTTTAACTTTTGGAAAAGGAGGCAATTGTCTTAAAAAATAAGCTTTATGGTAATTCAGGTCATAGTTATCTGTGTGCCAAATTTCTTTGCAATTCGTATAGCCGTTTTAGCAAGAAAGGGCAACAATCACACTCACAAACTTGCACAATTATAATATTAGTAGGATTATTAATCTCGACTAGTTAACAAATAATTGTTTTTAATGAAACCAACTGTCAATTAAAATATTTTCATAACGGCTAAGGTTTAAATTTTCTCCATTCTATTGTAATTACCACAGCTTTTGGTATTTCTTATTACAGAAATCAAAAGATATCTGTCATCGTCAAAAAGCTTTTCGGCTTGACGCAAACTTGCACTATTAGCTTTATGGTTGCTGCAACCGCTTCTGCACAATACTCGCAAACTGTAAATTAATTAAACTAATTGCTTACTTTGTGGCTCGTCTTTGTAAATGGAAATGTGGCACTAGCATCCCGGCAAACTAGTCAGGAAAAATACTAGTTTCCAACTAGAATTTCTTGACTCAAGCCGAAATGAAAACCATGAATGACAAAACGATTTATCCATGCAGAACTGCCGGGTAATCCTGTACGGTTCCACCTCTGTTTAGACTTCCCTGAGCGAAGCGCTCGTGTCCACCGCGTGGGACATATTCAGTGCGGAGTCGCACCTTGCTAGTTCGTCCGCTGCCACATTTCCGCAAATGGGATTTGTTTTTTTTTTTGGCAAGAGATTGCGCACCAAATTTATATGGTTGTAAAACAAAAAACGGAAAAATAAGCAATAACCACAAGCATTTGTTGTAAAATATACTAAAATATGCGCAATAAATAAGCAGAAACTGGTATTTTTTGGTAAAATATGCAAAATCATGCATTTACTGCAAAATATGCAAATATGTGCACTAGCGATTGAATGTTATTAAAAAAAAAAAAATAATGATTCGTAAAGATAAACATTTCGATTTGAATATGCTCAATAAAAATGCGATTCATAATACTAGTTGTGAGGTAGTTTACAACTGGTACATTTGACTACAGGGATATTTACTACACACACAACTGCGTAGCACTTTCACAAATCGCCTTGAGTGACATGGCAAATCCGCGTCGGTTGTCAATTGCAAGTGCAACCACACTTTCTAATTTTAGATACACACAAACATGCATACAAATTTACATATATACTTATGCATTTGCATTTCCTTTGAACACATTAGTACATAAATAAATAAAGGCATTAATTAAGTCACTCAAAAGCCAATGCAAATTTGTATTTACCTAATGAATTTGCGTAGCTGTTGTCGTCTTCTGATTTTACGCATCTGCATACGATGGTAGGTAGTAATAATCATTTACTTGAATTTCAACATAAGTAAATCTTGCGAAAAAAACAAATCTTTTAAACACACGAAAGTAACAATATGTTCACGAAATTAGGGGCCAAATATAGTGATATTTTAAAGATATATACACTCTAAAAATTTTTTGTTTAAATTTACGCATTTTAAGATAGGTAACCAGTTCCCTCTCCTAATGCGTGCAAACTTACACACCGTGTTAAGTTAAGCTTTAGACGTGTATTTGACATGTTTAAATTTAAACATCAAATGGTTAAGGTCTAAACATCAAATGTCTAAATTCTAAACATTCTCTGTTGACAAGAAATGTGTAAACTTAGGCATTTGATGTTTTAAGCGAAATCAATGAATGTGTAAACCTCCGCCAAATTACCCTTTTGGTGTTTAATTTTATACCTACGCATACATATATTCTTCCAGGCGTTTTATACGTACAATAATAATAAATCGTATATTACATTTTATTAAAAACCAGTGTTTATTAACATTTATTTATACATACCTACATATTTTGTATATACATACATATGTAAGAAAAAATGCATTTATTATATTTTTGAATGAAACATATGAATATATATAATAATAACATTGAAGTAGTGATACCAGCATTTGTATTTAGTTTAGTATAAAGTAATTTTAAATTATTTAATTAAATTTTATTCCAAATGTTTACAGTGACTCAAGCAAGTGTTCACATGTTGATTTTCTTTTAAAATTGACAATGTTTTTTAAGTCAAAATTTGTTATTTTTTATATTGTTCATGCTTTAACAAATCAAACATATATACCCCGCGTCATAACTATAAATGCACTATAAATTGACTAGTTTGCACCAATTATTTTTATACCCGAGCGCACTTGTGCACAAGGGTATTATAACTTTGTTCACATAACGGTTGTTTGTAACAGGCAAAACGAATCGAGATAGATATAGACAAATGTATACATAAATGATCAGAATGAAAAGAGAAATCGATTAAGCGGTGACTGTCTGTCCGTCCGTC
>NW_016161897.1:23050-36989 GCF_001687245.7 Rhagoletis zephyria | reverse complement strand
TTGAAAATTGTTGAAATCGGACTAAAATTGAGGCCGCTTTTCATATAACGGTAAATTTCAGATATGCTTGAAATTTCAATATTTCGAAATTTAAGGACGCTAATTTACTTAAAATGTATACACCCCGGCTTATCATGTAGCGGTAGCTTTCGGAAAGGTGGAAAACATATATTTAATACTTGCGCCGGGTATTTAATGTTCGGCTCCGCCCGAACTTAGACTTTTTTACTTGTTTTAATTTAATTTAAGTTGTTTATAAAGATAAGCTTTTTTTCTCTAATAAAAATCTTATAAATCCATGTTTCTAACCTAATGCAATATTATAAAAATTCAACAAACTTACTTAAAAAATTTGAGCCTTTAATTAGATTTTTTAGAAAAAATATTGAGTATGTAGCTTTACAGCCCATTAAATTTTGGTATAATAAAGTGCAAGTTTGAAGTGCCTAGGGCTTACTGTTGATTTTAGGTAATTTTTTTGCTGGCGGTGTAGTGACTTTTTTCCATACAAAGTATGTACGACTTTTTTTTTTTTTTAACAAAATGAGCGACATCTTCAACCAAAAAAATTGCCAAAAATCTCAGAAACCGTCACCAATAAAAATTATTAAACTTACAATTATTAACATCGTGATATTTCCACTTTATCATATTAAAATTTTAAGGGCAATAGAACTGCATACCCTAAAATGTTCAAAATATTCGAAAATTTGAAAAAATATGTTGAATTTTGTATAAAGTTTGAAATATTGATTTATATGGTTTTAGTTAAAGCCTGAATAATATAAAAAATAATAATAACCAAAAACTGTTCACTTGAAAAACATTGTGAATATTAAAAAATTTCAACATGTGAACACTTGTTTGTGTCAAGGTGTACGTATGTGCAAGTTAAGTTTTGATTAAGCAATATGTAGCATTATTAAAAGACACGTTCAGACAAAAGTTTGTAAGAAAATTTATGATACAATGGTGAGTTAATAAACAAATAATATATTTAGTACGGTTCTTTTATTGTTCAAAAGCTATAATTTTGCTTATGAAACTATTAACTTTTAGCAAACTATTAATATTTTTCTTTTATACGACGTTTATAGAAATGCGTACTAAAAATTCTAAATTTGCTATATTTCGTGTGCATATTATGTTAAATACGAAAAAGAAATTTATCACTAGTTGTAAGTTAAGCAAGAGATTAAAATTTTCTATTTTACTAACTATGGTTTATTCAATTAAAATGTAGGCCACAATTTTCCACCTGTTGCATCATCCTCTGTAAATATAAAGGATTGATTTATATGTATATATTTATATATATTCTCGAAGTCTTGCACGATGCACGGATTGCACGAAATGCAAAAATACTATTCCAAATTCGAAGAGTACGAGAGCACCCCAATGCAAAGTGGTAGCATGCATGGGTAGCAAGCAGCGAAATTATGTATCAAATACAATAACAAGAGACAGCAAAAAAAAATGAAGTGACCGGGATGAGAAGAATGAGAGGAAAATGTAGCAATTCCAACAACAAAACAACTAGCACAGGGTCGCATTTATCTTGATATGCTATTTTGCAAAATATATACATGGGTTTCGACGTTGCATATTTTGCAGCGATAGGAAATGTTGTTTCCCATGTATTTTGTTGTTGTGTGTTTGCAAGTTATGCAATCCATGCAATCCGTGCTACGTGCAATGGCTTTGCAAGATTTGGAGAATACCCCTAATATGTTAAGATACTTACCGACAAACGCAATGAACGGTGTGTGTGTTGGAACTCGGCGACTTTTAATCCGAACTGAAAATTAAAACAATACATGCCCCTCAATTGTGTTATAACAATCTTTTGTGAAGAAAGAGACCTTACCTCAAAATCCAAAAGCAAAAAACCTAAGACTTCGTTGAAATATTTTGCAATTCCGGTGAGTTTTGACCGTTCACTGGAATCATCGACCACCGGATTTTTTATAAACTGCACACACTACACTTAAATGTATTCATAACTATCAAATAATATTTACTCTAAGAAACGCAGTTTTCTAGATAATGTTTAACATTAAAAAATGCTGATAAATTAACTACGAATATGGTACAATTATTGTGACAATCCCGGACGCAAGAAAATTACAATTAATATTTTCATATATTTTGACAGCCAAGCATGGCCCACTATGACTTTTATATTTTTTTTTCAAACACTTCATGTTTACTTTTACATTCCATATTTGTGCGTAAGAAAAAATTCAAATTATTTTGTTGAATTCTAAACACAAAGTGTTCAACAACTACACTGTTTTACACATAAAATGTTTAAAATTGATTAAATGTGGGCAATTAATGTTGATTATTAGTAGAGAATTTATTTTTACGTTCAAATTGTTTTCAAGTTTAAGCATTTCATGTTTAAAACCCAATATTGAACATCTAATGTGTCTATTTACACACATTAGGGTTGAGAAATAAACACTTTTCAGTAGTAATTTTACATGCACTTTTTAGAGGCTAGTTTAATCAAAGTTATTTAAAAAATTCAGTGCAATGTACTTAGAAAAACAATATTGGTACCAACTGAAGGAGAAAATACCGTAGAATTTAGGGACATTAAAAGTTTTTGGCTAACAAGGACGTACATACCTCCAAAAATTCAGTTTTTTTATGAATAAAAATAGTTTTTTAAAGAACTTTTTAAAAAAAAAAGTACCCTCAGATGACAAAACAGATTTGGCTTAAAAATCTGCATAAAAATATTTAAAAATCTTTTCAAAGTTCAAAATGGTTTTAGGAGGCATTGGGAGCTGCTGAGTCCACATGCGGTATTACAATGTGGCCTGAGCTTAAGTGTGTGTTATAGACGACTTCGACAACCTAACCTAACCTAAGTTGCAATGGATGATATTATAAATGTCTAAGTGGGCCCCTCGAAGGGCTGCCATCTAATTTTACTTAACTTAGGCATACATGCTCGTAAAATTCCAAATTTTTGTGTACAATTTTTCTATTCCATCACACTGTGTTATTTTAGTCTTCAATTAAGGAAAGCCAAAACACACGGAATTAAACAGAATTCATAATGTACTGCACAGTTTTGCTTTTCAATTAAGTAAAAAGCAAAATAAATTTACTTAGAATTTATTATGAACTATGCTGTTACAAAGATATTAATTTTGCGGTTTACGGTTTTTGTATGTAAATGATATGAAGTTGATGATGATTAGAAAATATATTCAATTTAATTTAAGATGCATGAATTTATGAAACATAAAAACTGCCTCAACTAATTGGAATCTCAAATGCTGACGCTAACCAGCCAATCAGTAGGAATGCGTACATACATGCATACATATATATCGGTTTGTATGTTTATGATCAAATATGTAGCATAAATGAAATCATATGTGCATGCCAAATTACACAGTTGGAATGCATTAAAATGTTTCAAGTGATCACAAAATAAATTCCTAAAGCAGTATTAAGAAAGCACACATATTTACATGCACACTCATACACACTTATGTATAGTAAAATGCACGAATGCAAATTTTCATGAATACATGAATGCAGCCGTGTACACAATTTTGAATGAAAATCTATCTTACAAAATATTCACTGCTTTCTACATACATTTACAGTGCCGGCTACTTGCATAGCTCTTCTTTTTGATCCTCATTATTGACGGTCGCGATGAATATTGAGAAAAGCTAGCACATTGTGTGCTCGTTCTCTGCCCATGCCTGCACATTAGACTGCGCCTTAGTTGTATGGAGAAAATTGTTTGCTAAGCTTCAAAGCAAGACTCCTACTAGAAATATTCCTTTCTTCATATAAACGTGCCCTGCAAAAATTTTGTGAAATCGGACAACGGGATGACGTGAAATTTTTCACTAAGTGGTCAAAATTGCCTATAATTCGGTAGGAAATTTTGTATATTTTAATTGCACTTGATATAGTTTTGCCCCCCGCCGATGTCAAATATGGCTAACCTATTCCTAAACGTTCCCAACTTTTAAAGTTATTGAGGTTTTTGTTTCAACGTAATATTACAATTTTGTAGGAATTCGTAAATCAAGTAAATTTAGAGCAAATTGGTGCGAAGAAAAAAACTATTTAGTAGCGAACTTTTGATGCAGTTTACTTCTATTTGACAGATAAATCATCGATCAACAATTTCGCCCACAAATTTCATACCGGAACATTCCGCCATCTTGGATTTTAGGTTCTTTAGGGTTTTTGCGATTTGCAAGCTTATTTTAAATTTTTCGTAAAAAACGGTTCTACACAAATTTGTATAGGATTTAATTTCCCACATTTTTTTATACAAAGTTTAAAAAAAATTATTTTTTATTGTAAATAATTAGCAAAAATTGGGAACAAATTTTTCCTCTTCACGGCTTTCGCCATTTTCCAACAAATTCTGATAAAAATTATGGCACAAAATTTGTAAGGGAAAATCTAATTTACGGTTACTTTAGATGCCATATTTGAGACGCCATGTTGAATTAAAAAAAAACTCAATAACTTTAATAGATGGGGGAGGTTTAAAATACTGTAGCTATTTCTGATAACGGGGGACAAACCTCCATCAAGTGCCATTCAAATATATATTAAATTTTCCACTGACTTATAAACAAAATATTGAAAAATGTCCATGAATTTGCTGAAATGTGCCTGTGCAAGCGCTCCCATATCTAGGTACTCCAAGTCAATCGAGAGATAATCCCCAACCAGTTTCAATCGTTATCAGAGTAAATATTTATCTCTTTTGTCGGTAATAGACATGTGTATAGCCCAGGAGTGGGCAAGGCCGAGGCCGAAAACGGCCACATGTAAATTCTAAATTTTACAAAGAGCCACAAAAAAAAGACAAAAACAAGAATTTTATTTTTAAATAAAATTATTATTAGAAATCGAAAGCATTAATTTAATTATTATTCTAATGTACGTAAGATTGATATTAAAGCAAACTCAAAAAATACCTTTTGCCAGATTTTCAAAATCTGGTTTAACGACAGTTAAAGCCGTTCGTAGGTACGTAGTCAATAGGTACGTTCGTTTAAAATCTCCAGTAAAAAATGTCCAACAACAAAATTCCGGCGAAATGTCATCAGTTCTCTCATACGAATAAATATCCAAAATAGAACGCGACTTCGTAGAAACTTGCAAGTTAGACAAAAAGCTGATAGAAATTTTGTTTACACACAAAAGTATACAATTGAAAACGTAAGACAACAACTGACACTTTTATGATGCACATATTGTACAAGCTACTCGGTCTTTCCATAGCAAGTGAAATTTCCATACAGCAAATCTCTGCCAGTATTTTAGATAGGATTGTGAAATTTCTTATGAAGAAAAAGGAAAAGGGTCGTGGCAACTCCTCTATGATCTGTATGGAAATTTCATCTGCTATGGAGAGACAGAGAACCTTTTATAATATGTGCATTATGAAAGTGTCAGTATGTATGTATGTACTACCACTATTGTTCATAAGTATAGAAGGAATTTCATATATATAAGTATAACTCAAAAACTTCCAGACTACGTCGAAAATTTTGTTTGTATGAGGGACCCACGTCCCCTTTTCCTATAACTCTGTTATTTCTACATGAGTATGGAATTGAATTTATACCACTTAATACCAAGTTCCAGTACTCTACTATAAACACTTCCAGAAATAAGCTGTATTAAAATTTAATATATACGGGATGTGCCACGCCCACGTTTCCAATAACGCCCAAATTTTTCCATGAGCATGGACTCAGTTTCGTATATCTCCATATCAAGATCCGTTACTGCGCCACAAACACTTCCAGAGAAACACAGTATGAAAATTTGTATGGGAGGTGCCAGGCCCTTATTTAAAATTAGGCCCATTTTCCTGATGAGTTTGGCAAAGTTCCAGTTCTCTTCCACTCTCTCTACGCCCTTTTTTCCATCGCTTTATGTTTTCTAAGTATGCAGTTTTAAAGCCCGATCAATTTTAGTGTAATATGGCATAAGACTCAAGTTTTTAAAAAATCAAAATGATTTTTGAAATTTTTTTAGCAGAAGGAATTCCACATATTCTTCGATATAATAAAGGAATAAACTTTTATATAGTTATTCTAAAATTTAGTTTGTATACTAAAAAAAAAATCTAAAATATTTAAAAAAAAATTTTAAATTTTGATGAAAATTCTCGAGTTATTTTATATGCATTTTGTTTAATATAGTATAGTTTGAAAATCGGACTTACAAGAATATGTTGTATTTTCATAAACAGTAGTTATAAATATTAAAGAAATAAAATGAAAACTGTCAGTAGTGCGGATCAAAAGCGGTACAATTCAAGTGACTGGCACTGTATGTCTTTCGGCTATAAATTTTGTAATTGCAGCTGACATTCATTTGGTGCGTAAACAAGCAAATGGGCATAATACACCACGTACTAATTTATAGATATATTCACACATGCATATTAAAGTAAATAATTTGCATTCATTGCGCCTGATTTAACAAGGATATGGCGACAAAACAAGCAAACACATAAACATGCATGTGCATGCAAGACTGTGTGCGAAAACACATTTCGACAATTTTGCCGACAGCAAAACCATCGTGGTCATAGTTTGGAAAAGACATCAATTTCAACTTGAACAACAATAAAGCTAGTATGAGAGTATTACGCAATGGAAATTTGCTCGGGCACACGCGTGTCAATGGCTTTCGATTGAGTAGAACAATGCCAAATTGGCAAATTGTTGAATTGAGTGGCTTACAATGTTTGCAGCATTCATTTCTTCCTCTGCATTGACATTCTCAAGTGAACCCTAGTCCCGATGACATATGCCACCTGCATATAACTTAGGCAATAGGACTGTTTAGAGATTTTCAAGCACATTTGTATAGCTAACAAAATACTTCTTGTGTATTTATAAATTCTTTATTTGCTGTCGAGCACAAGAGAAATTATGTTAACGCTTGAAATAAGAAAAAAAGTATGATATTACAAAACCTATAATGAAAACTTACTGCGATTATTTCTGAGAGCATTTGGTGCATAAATCGTCCGTACGTGACGATTCAACGATATAAATACGGAAAAATTGAAAAATTGAAAAATTGTCTCTTCAAAAGGAACGAATCTGACCAGAAATGGCTACTTAACTAAAAACTATTGGCAATTAGCGCATCGCTGCTAAAATCAATGACGATTTGTTGTGACGTCTTTCATATATAGATAGAAGAAATATCCTACGCTGCGACTTATCAGTTTCTTGTAATCGGCTGTTAAATTAAATGATTTTTTCAAGAAATATGAGCGGGAAATTTCGTTACTCGTACACCATGTTTGCCCGCATTTGATCAAACTTACTAAGAAAACAATAACAATTAATTGATTGGGTTGATTGGGCTATCACAAAGGCAAAGAAGTTTCTACCGAAAAAGGCAACCTTCTTGTTGCACTCTACGCAAAAGAAACAGTAAGAAGAGAGCGATGGGAAGGCAACATTTTTTGTAGAAGCGAAATCGCCATTAATTTTTCTTAGAAACAATTAGGAGCACGTCTTAAACATCGTTGAACAAATCTTCGATGCCTAAAGTTTTGTTTTGATTGCGGCCGAGCGATTTCGGCTAAATGTGTATAGAATGCCAATCGTTTCCCTTTTGTTCCAACTGAAGTCAGTTGGAAATGCCAATTAAGCCAAGTCCTTCTGCACCTGGTAGTGCACCTCCACCAGGTTTTCTTTTAATTTTTATATTTTTTGTTTAAAAAAGAAAGTACTTTTTATACCTTTTATGAGCATGAAATGGTATTGTAACTTTGGTCCGATGTTTGTAAGTACCAGAATAAAAAGAGATAGACCCATTAAAATGTATACTTATATGATCAGAACGTCGAGCTGAGTTGATTTAGCCATGTCCGTCTGTCTGTCGGTCCGTCTGTTTGTATGCAATCTAGTCTCTCAGTTTTCGAGATATCCTGATGAAATTTGGTAAGTGAGTGTATTTTTATATTGTATTAATCATTTGTCGGAACCGGAAGAATCGGACTATAACATATAGCTCCCATACAACTGATTGTTTAGATATGAGAGTTTTCGTTATAACTCCCCCATTTATGCAGCTAGAAACATAAAAATTCCCACTATTTTCATTCATTATCAACAGAAAGTTTACAGTAAAATTAACAAAGATCGGGTCGCCATAACCTATTTATTGCCTCCATACAACTGATTGTTCAGATATGAGATTTTTTGTTATAAATTATCCATTTATGCAGCTAGAAACATAAAATTTCCCACAATTTTTACTCATTATCAATAGAAAATAAAATAGTAAAAATCACTTAGATTGGTGCTAGATAAGGTCTATCTTTCATACCTTTGATTGCTTAGATATAATTCTTTATATATGTATCTCCTCTATCTATGTATGCTATGAATATATACATTTTTTCAAGTGTAGTAATATGTTAAAGTAATATTTTCAGATGTTCATGAAAGGCATAGCCGAAGACAGCGCAGCTCTTACTTGTTTATAAATAACTTGAGTATTTCGGGTTGCTAGAAAATTCCAAACACAGTTTTATAAATAGTTCTGTACACACAAGGATGAAAAAATATCTTCAATTACTTTTACATTAACTTTCCCCACCACCATCGTATTATTAGCTCAGTAAATCAAATCAACGCTAATGAAAATATTGGCTGAAATCAATATCAATGTATTTAGCGCAACACCCTTAAAATACATACGAAAAATACTCTACCTCAAAAGTTTCTGGCACTTGCTTATCAACGAATGAAAATGCATTGCAACCAACCAACAGCAGTCAGCGCAACTATCAACAGCGTCAAGTGAGTGCTAACGTCAATGATTGCATTAAAATCACATTTCGCAAAATTATCTGAGAGGGAGTGTGTGTGTGTAGCATAGAAAAGGTATATGCATACATACATATGTACATATACTTATAAGTAGTACTGTTTACAGTTGGTTGTAAAGTTTCCATTACAGGCGACACATGTTGTCACATAGTGTCAAGACATCAGACACCAATACACTTACCGCACAGTTGGTAGGATGGCGAGGCGATGCAAAATAAGCACAGCGAATGCGCTGTGATGGTGATAAGTTGTGAAAAGTTTGAAATTATCGGTGCATTTTCCGCAACCAAGTGCGTTACCGCGAAATGATTAGCTTCCGTTTGCGCTGATGAATTGATGTAAATATGTCAACAGCAACAAGCAGGCAAAAAAAAAAACAACCATTTAATGTGGCAACGTAAATCAGCATAAAAGTCGCGCAAAATAAAAGGAATGGAAAAAAAACCGTAGAGCAGTGCATATAAGCGAAAGAAGAGTTATGTGAAAATGAATGGAAGGCAGGCGAAAAATCGAATTTACCAAAAAAAAATAAAATAAAAATATTAGAAAAATTGTATGAACGAAAATGGCAGCGCAAAATAATTTGCATTAAAGAATGAAAATCAAAGTAAAAATGATATAAAGCAGCTTTAGTTTGGAAAGTGGGGCAAGGGAAATGCGCAACAACGATGCCTGCAACCGCAAAACAGTTTGAAACTGTAGCTGCCGGAAGTGGGTATTTTATGAAAAATGTGCTGCAACAAATTGCGCAAAAATATTCGCAAGCGCACACATAGCTTAAACGTAAGCATATTCATACAAACATATGTACATATGCATATCCTATCACGACATGACGCGTCCAGTTTGCCCTTTCGACTGGGTTCACACAGAGAAACTTTTGTTGCTCATTTTCGGCAATAACTCTTTTGGTGTTGCCCTTCGCGTTCACACAAAGCAATTCTTTTGCACACAATTGTTGTTGTCAGCTGTGAACGGCCAACCAGAATTACTTAGACGAACGAGAGCACAAAGCGTGTTGCCCGAGTATGAGCAAATCGTTGCCCTTCCCCCTTCCTTGTCCCTCCCTCACCAACAAGTAACGAGTTGCCGCGACAAAAGTTACTCTGTCTGAACCTAGACTTAGCAAATGAAAATACTCAACCATTTTTGTTTCTTTTTTGTTTTTCAACTTCCTCTTTCTTTATAGCATTCGTTTTTGTTGCTCTGTGCCAACTGAGTTGCACAAAGCAAACGAAGTAGAAAAACTATAATAAGCTAAAAGAAAGCAGTAGAATAATCACAAATGTTGCCACTTTATAACAAAACCGTTTTAAGTAACTGACATTTGCGGAGGGCATATGCTTCATTTCGCAAATTGAGGTTGCTTCCTGTGTGCTGCACTTGCGCGCAGACATACAAACATACAGTGTACATTCATACAAACATATGTAAATATAGACGTATGTATCAATATACTTATTACTTATGAGATATCGTACTTGCAGGATGCTTACAAACGAGTAGTCGACGTACAGTGTAGCGACCGGTCTGTGCCAATACCAATAATTTCACCAATTTCGTTAATGTGTCCTTTCCGAATATAGATCCCTCCATAGAAGCCCATAACGCCTAACTTAGGGTAAATCCAAAATCAAAATGGCCTTCCACCGTTCTGAAGGATGTGATATTTTTACATTCAACATCTAGTTATGTGTAAAAGTCCAATATTGTCGGCGAATAATAAAAACGGGCCGGAGAAACGTTTTTTCATAAATATCGCTAGCTTAGTGTAAAAAGTTACCGAGTCGCTTTTTTCAAAAACATATGAGTTTGATATAAGAATCAAGAAATATTTAAAATTATCGTTTATAAAAGTACTAACGTGTATGTTTTATTTTTTGCCATTCATATTCAATAAAAGAGAATTTTCGAAGTTCCAATAAACCAAGAAAAAAAAATCAGTTAGCTAAAAAAAAGCGAATATAGTTAGTTTCGAATCCTTCTGATTCGTATGGAGTTTTGCAAAATACTTAAAGAAAATCGCAATGAGAAATTCTTTTATTCTCATGTAAAATTTCTAAAAATGTACCTAGCAATATTTCGCACTAAGCAACTAGCGAATTGTGAGAGGTGACCATTTCATATACGTTTCCGATTTATGTCGATGTTTTTATAGATTTTTTTTAATGGATATTTTTTATAGATTTCGTTATCGATACTTTTATCGATTTTCCAGTGGATCGCAATTTTTATCGAATTTATCATCGATTCTGTTATCGATACTATTATCGATATAGTATAAAGATAAAAATGAAGATAACATAAATGTAATTAGAAAGAACAGGGGTACAGATAGGGATCTAGATAGAAAAAAGGCAAAAAATATAACCTTCAGCAAAAGCAGATGTATGTATATATGTACATATGTATGTATATTGGTTATGAGACAAAATAGATATGTAATGTAAGTTTCTATGTACATATGCACCATTTATCAATGTACCAAGAACTAGCAAGTCGTCGGCAGCACAACCTAAAAAACATAAAACCATGGAGGGGTGTTGCGGAAAGCACTGGTTGGGGTATGGGCCGAGGCATTGGCACCGCATTATTGGATGATTTATTGATGTCGTTGTGCTTAGTTTAGCAGCAGATATTGCAACGTCAACAGCGTACAACATAGAGCGGAAGTACACAAGAGAATGTATGCATACTTGCAAAAACATACATACATATATGTATATAAGTATATGTATAAACTGAAGTCGTCATACATACTATGTTAATATGTACACAACCGGAGATATTCGCTTTGGTTAACTACCATTACCACCACTATTGGGAGTATATGCATCGCTACAGGAGCGTGGACTAGCTGGAGCGCCAACGTCGGTAGGTACCCAGTACGGCACAGATTAACCAATTCTGTAGCACCTAACTTCAAATTGATGCATAATCACTTAGTAGCCTCATTGAGAAAAACCAGATGCTTACACTTTTGATACATATCTTTGCAAATAGTTCAATATTAGTTGGAAAATCATCTAACTCTTGGAAATTAATTATTTCATCATGAAAAGTCATCTGTAAAAGAAACATACTGACTTTGCGTTGCTTTAAGCCACATTAATTTTAAAGTAGTTGAAATCAAATGCACAGTCGGATAATTGACTGATGCCTAGGACATCGCCATGTTAAAGTCAACAGTTCGTTCCAAGGAAGATAGTCAGATCTTCAACTAGTTGTGGTGGATAAAAAACTAGCTGAACATCAATATTTCAGCTAGTTTCTTTTTGTACTGGGTACATACATAAAAGCAAAAACATCAGGCAAAAGCAGTTGGCGCATCAGTTTGTGCTTGCAATGGTTAACGATGCAAGCGGAAGTCGATATGCAGCAGCCCAACCAGCTAAGCATGCACACATGCTCCAATATAGTACGTACATATACACACATACACATGCTATCTATCACTTCCCTGCAAACCTTTGAGGACCAGGGGGTCCACTGGGTCGTAGTTTTAAAGTATGTGCAAAAGGACCAGGTTGCATGCTAGTAACTTGTTATGCTGACCTGGAACACTTCAAACATAAAAAACTGATATATGTGTTGAACACCACCTCTTCGTAGCCGATGTGCCATGGTCCAAAAAGAGTAGTTGCCTAAGTGGCCCATGTTATGCAGTGGTGGACCAGAAGTGGTCAGGTTCAATGACAACGCCATATTTTCGCCATATATTTGGACCATTTTGGTTACTAGTGCTGGTTACAAGGTAGCGTTATCCTCCACTACTATTTAACCTAGTCGCACTTTATGCAGGGTTGTGTACACCATGCATGACAGTGCATTCGTATTAGTGCTTCAGTTATGCCATACAAAAAAATACGCTCGCACTAAAGCGCTAGCATTTGCAAGCCTGCACGATTTACATTAGCCTTATTACGCCTTGGCATTGGCTGGTTGGAGCACAATCAGTCGAGTTTATAAAACCAACAGCTAAAACGTATAAAATATTTAAGAACGGAAGAAAGTGTGGCGAAATGAGAGGCGAAAAATGGAGTAGAGAAGAGAAAAAATTGCGGCAAATATAAATGAAATCAAGAACACTTTTCGTCTTGGCTTCTTTATAACTATACTGTACATACTTAGTATACATACATAAGTATGCCACATCTCCCCTGCATTGGAATTTTCCGCTACTGCATGTATATGTTTTTCTTAGAAAGGGAGCTGGTGTACGATAGTGATGTTGCATGCAGAAGTAGACGTGGTGTGTGTATGCTCGCGTTTAAAAACCTCAGCCATATGCGATTCCACGACACTCATCAAAGATTAAACACGCCAACAAATATAATACGATTGGCAATATGTTAGAAACTATGATCATATTAAACCATTTTTTTATGGATGTGAAGCCACAAAGGCAAGTCCGCAGATCTCACGAAAAAAATTGCGATTATTTCGTGTGTTTGTCCAAGAAATTTGCACATCTGATATATCACCAGCCTGTTGCCTCACTCTTTCCTCAAGAAATAATGGAACGGTCATTCATTTCTGTTGCAAGCATGGATTGCCTTGTGCTCTTTTTTCACAAAAAACTTTAGAAGACCGTAGTAGAAAGCGTAGCAAATTTCTTAAGAACTGCGTACTACCTCAAGAATATTTTACACAAGAAAATTTCTTAGCCATTTCTTGTATGTCATTTTATATGAAGTTTTTGCTTTTATTGAGAGCTGCATACTGGCCTTAAATATTAAAAATGTGGGTTAAACTTTACATTACATTTTAATTATTGGCGTCAATTTGGAATTCTTACTAGAAAAAATCGAATGGCCAACTAAATGCACAGAACTCTGACTGCGTCAAATCAAATGCATTATTCAAAAAGGTAACGAAATAATGTAAAAAAAATAAACACACTTTTATTTAACATGCGCAATAAAATAAAATAAAATAAAATAAAATAAAATAAATTAAAATAAAATAAAATAAAATAAAATAAAATAAAATAAAATAAAATAAAATAAAATAAAATAAAATGAAATAAAATTAAATTAAATTAAATTAAATTAAATTAAATTAAATTAAAT
>NW_016161897.1:0-21545 GCF_001687245.7 Rhagoletis zephyria | reverse complement strand
GTGCATAGGCAACTGGCTGAGTCAGTGGGATCGTCGGTTCGAATCCTACTGAAAGAAGTCTGATGAGGAAATGTGGTGATTTCCGAAATAGCTATCACTTCTACCATTTTTTCAAATTGTTGTTGCTTTTCCACAATAAATTTTTCATTTAAAAATGGCCTCGAGCTCATTATAAAAATTGTTGAATAAAATAAAATAAAATAAAATAAAATAAAATAAAATAAAATAAAATAAAATACAATAAAATTAAATAAAATAAGTCAAGACTTGTTAAGGTTACTAAAAGCTAAACGGCAAGTGTATTAATTTTTCTTGAAGGTATTTATGTTTGTTCCTAAATATGTTCATTTCAGTAATTATACTTATAGTTTAGGTAACCCCAAAAAACCTTTGGGTTATTGTTTAAGTTATTTTTATAGCGATCGTCCTCCGCAATCGGCACAATACAAAATTAAAAAAAAAGCAAAACCCTTACCACCATTTTAGTGTCTCATGCAGTGTTGCCATTTTAGCTGTTTTCCGGCTAGATTTGGCCAGTTGCGATAGCAAACCGCCGGAGAAATTTCGGTTTAGCCGGCAGCCAATTTGTTAGCCATTTTGTAAAAAAATGCTATTTGCCCTATTTTCTTATTTTTTAAACAAACTTCTTTTTTTTTGCTGAGAACTTATTTAAATACCAAAAACCGAAGGCCTACTTGAATTAAAAGAACCAACACTGAAATGCGTCAAAATGAAAATAAAAGAGCCCAAATTTTTACAATCAGTCATTAAAGTTTAGGTACAGCGAATTTTTTTACAATACGGGCAACCGTTTTTTAAATATTTTATTTTTCGCTAATTTTTTATAAAAACCAAAGTTCCAAATCTTGTGCAAAATTAAAGAAAATTTTGCAAATTTCATTCAAATATTGCACTTTTTATTTACGCTCTCTAGAAAAAAGTTGAGTATGCAGTTTTTAGCCTATTAAATTTTTGTATAATATAGTGGAAGTATGAGGAAGCTAGGACTTACCATTGATTTTTGGGAAAGTTTTTTGTTGAAGGTGTCGCACATTTTTTTCCATATAAAAAAAAATTATCAAACATTATTTCATATGGAGAAAATGAGCGACACCTTCAACAAAAAGAGTGCTTAAAATCATCTTGTACTTTGTTATAATAAATTTGAATGGGCAATTTTTAGCCACTTGAAACTTGCACATTATTACACTAAATTGAATGGATAGTTTTTGAAATCTCACTTCTTAATTAAGCGTTTTAGAAAAACATTTAAGAACGTCATTTTGTAGGCCATTGAATTTTAGTTTTATAGACTGCAATTTCGATTTCTGGCAATTTTTCCACTGAAGATGTTGCTCATTTACTCCATAGCTCGAAATTGTTTTCATATAAAAGAAAATGTGCATGAGCGTTAAGAAAAAAATCGCTAAAAAATCAACTCTAAGTTCTGACATATTTAAGCTCGCACTCAAAATTCAATGGGCTATAGAACGGCATACTCATTTTGTTTTACATAATGTAATAAGGGTGTGCAAAATTTTAACGAAAATATCCACAAAGACTGAAACTCCAATGAAAAATCGAATGTTGATTCTCGAATTTTTTGGATCTATTCACGGATCGAATCGGAACTAACAAATCGACAAAAAATCAAATCGAAAGGGCTCGAATAATCGATCTTCGATTTAGTCGATTTAAAAACGGCATCGCTAATCTACACATAATTGCTTTAATCTGGGCTTACTCGAGAATGATCAGCATTGAAACACCACTCTGACAGAAGTATCACTCACGTGTCATCCTCAGCAGTACGATTTTTGTTTGGGATAGTTTTAACAACATGCGCGCAATCGAATCCCCGAGGACTGTGAAAATGCATCGTGAAAGCCAATGAATAATATCAAGATAATTTTTGAGGTACAGATCACGTGGTCACACTTTACTGTAAATTGACTTTGAGCATAAATCCAGAAGAAAATAAGAAGTCGCTCAAAAACTTATTTGGTAAACACGTACCTAGGTAAAGAGGAAGCAATTGCAGGCTACACGAATCTCAGCGCAAAACTTTAGCTGAAAGTTATGCTAACGAAATGTGCTGGCAAAGTCGTCAAAACGCCAAAAGGCCAACAGTCTAGAAATTAGGAAATAGATACATTAATGTTAAACTTTCTGTCGGCCTTTTGTGCTGATTGTGAGCGACAAATATATATGGATGTACATACGAAAGCATTCAATCAATTCCTCTAACATTGCCATTAACTTTTTGCATTTTGTATTCGTTTATTTTCTTTGTTCTTGCCTTAGCACATACAAATGTACGACTACGTACGAGCATGTATGCATTATCAGAGTGTGAGATGAAACTCATAATTTCCTTTATTTTTGCACTTGCCTAGATTTAAGTGGTTTTTTAGTTGAATACCAATTTAATTTTGCACACACCGGCAGCAAACAAAAAAAGAAGAAGTTGAATGCAATCTATGTTCAACTTGACTATGCGTGCGTATGTGCGCTTTATTGCTCCGGCCAACATACATCCGCCAGGCTAAATGGCCTTTTCATTTATGCACTCATATGCAGATGACCAGGAGGTGTGGCAGCACAGACTTTTCATTTTTTTGTCATTCTTTTTAAGTTTTTTGTTACTACTTTTCTTTCGCCATGTATTAATCTGCATTTGACCTTTGAACGCTGACAAAACGAGCAGCCAAGCAAGCCAGTAACCGGAGGAACGGTCTGCAACAGGCTGCCTGGATGTTGAGAACAATTTAGCTGCATAGCAGCAACAACATAGCGCACAGAGTGTGAACATGTAATGGAAGCAAGCTTTAAATTGCTTTTGTAAAGTAAACTTAATTTGCTATGCTACTTTGTCACACGCACTTGGGCACTTGTTTGTATGTATGTATGTACATAAGACCGTACCACTTTATAAGCAAGCAAAAAAGTCTAACGAAATTTTGTAAGGCAATTTCGAAAAAAAATTTTTTTTTGACAGAGCCTGATTACATTAATCGGTGACACATTCGAAAAAAAAAATAAAATTTACATAATATAAATAGTTCTGCTCAAGGCATATTGAACAGGTAGCAGCCGTATTGCAGCTGATTAGATTTCTACAAATTATTTGGTCTTTAAAGTGTCAAATCTTTTTAATTTCTTTTTACAAACATACTAAATTGTCAACATCTATTTGCATGTTAAAAATTTTTTCGTACAAAAGAAGCGATTGAAATTCAGCTTTTGGTGCGTTCGGCTAACGCAGGAGCACAATTACCAAGAAAAAAGTTGTGGCAGTTTTAGTTTTTTTATTGAATTTTTTTTTTTTGTTTTAACATGGCACACTTTGATGTTAAAAAAAATCATAACACTTTGACACTTTAGAGACCAGAAGCAACAACAAAATACTAAGATGTAAATGTTGTTTTCGTTCTACTGGAATATTTAATCAAAAACCTTCCTTAACAAAAGTTGAATGATTTTTGGAGAGTTTTAAAAGGAAATTCTGGCAACTGTCTTTCAACTGACCACAGTATTTCTAAAGTCTTTCGTAAGACGGTAGTCAATTCTGGCAACTATCTTGAAAGCTCTTTATTGTCTTTCGAGAGACTAGTTTAAAGATCTGCTGACAAGGAGATCTTAGCGTTACGCTGAGAAAAGAGTTTAGTTACGTCAACTAAATATGTTTTCTTCAACACATGATTTAGTTATAATTACATTATTTGGTTATAGTTACCAAATGATGTGCTGAGAGAAATTTATTTTGCTGACTTTTTTCTGTATGTATGTATTTCTCTTTTTGAAACAAAGTAATAGATAAAAAAGAAATAAAAAAACTGAAAATAAAGCAAAAATGCATAAATAAATGTTTGTTTCTTCTTAATTAATTTAAAAAACTCACTCAGTGTTTTCTCTCAAAATAGCTTTTCACCACGAATGGTGAAAGGGAGAGCTTTTTTCTAAGACCTTTTTGCTGGAATACCCAAACTCTTTTGAACTACTTTTGCCATCTGTCTTTCATTTGTCTTGCGAAAGGCTATTTACCGCCTTAACCAGAATTGATCTATTAATTTATTGACGTTAGGCTGGGTAGGAACTGAGTTCAGGTGGATAAATACTATAATGGATTACTTGAGGTAAATGAACAAAAAAAATGTTCTCCTCGAGACATATACTGCGAGGCATCATGCTTTAAGATCCCACTGCAATGCCGAAGAGATGATGAAAAATGTAAAAAGACGACCCCTGCTTTTGGCAAAAAAAAAAACAATAACATACTTTAGATTCAGGTGTGTATATACCCTACCTTTTTTCTGGTACACTCTAGTGTACATATTGTGCATATTAGCACTGGAGGCAGTGGGCGCTTCCAGTGGTGAGCGAGCTTTTCTATTCATATCCTACGCTACACCCGACGGCATCCCACACTGTTGGACAATAGCAAATGCAATTTAATTCTAAGTTACGAGTATCACCAAACTCAGGAGTTAGGTTCAGCAGCAATAAGGTAAAATTGGATGCGGGTGCAAGCGAGTAAAGAAAGGCAGCAACTAAGGGACTTGCTTAGCTTACAGCTTGTATTTGGTCGCTTAGCATACTTGGCACGCTCCACACGGATCAAGTTCGAATTCTATTCATCTATGCTCGGTCTCGCCTGATGACATTCAAAATCAATTTCCAATATACGAGTACAAGTTGCAACAATGCTGCCACTCTGATATGTGCGCTAGGGTGTGTGTGTGTGTTTGTGTGCTTGGCATGTGGCAACATGAGCAGGCAGTAGCCAGAGATTGGATATAAAATATCATATCAATTTCCGTATACGACAAGAATTTTGATGTTTTACTTGCGTATGTCTACGAGGTCAACAAAGGCAAGCATTAACGAACGATCGATTTGCATGCGGTGATGGCCGAAAGGTGTTGGTAAGGAGGTGAACTTGTGAAAATGTGGCAGTATTTATTTTGAAATTTATTATTAGCAATTTCCAGCAGGCAAAAAGATACCTTTGTGAATGGAATACAAATGTATTTAAGTAGTAATTCAAAACATCTACTATGAGCATTGCACATTTATACTGAACTAGATCGCCCTCACCCGCTTCGCTGAGTGCAGGAAATTTCTACGTGCTACAGGTGTAATTTATACCAATTAATCTCAACAAGCTTAAACTATGCGAAAAATAGAAGATTTTAAATTTTTTCAACTATCTTCAAAATATTTTCAAACTAAACTCTCTTAAAACTCTCTCTTGTGATACTTCTTATTAGTTACGTTTAGTTTAGAAATTCGGCGATTTCAAAACCATTTCGGTTGACGCCCATATTATAATAATTCATTGAAATTATTAAATAACTTGAATTTAACTTTTTAAATAGCTAGCAACACTTTCAAACCTCTTTCTTCTAATACTCAAATTTTGATACATTCATTGAATTTGAATTTTCAACCCCTTTCGAAATATTTTCCAACTAAAACCTTATTAAAGCCCGTTTG
This sequence comes from Rhagoletis zephyria, assembly GCF_001687245.7. Taxonomy (NCBI): domain Eukaryota; kingdom Metazoa; phylum Arthropoda; class Insecta; order Diptera; family Tephritidae; genus Rhagoletis; species Rhagoletis zephyria. The sequence goes on along the minus strand of NW_016161897.1, from coordinate 16,049 downwards.
CCCGTTTGATACCCATATTGTGTTAATTCCTTTAAATTAGTTTAATTTAATTTTTAACCAGGTGGCGAACTTTGCAAAACACCTCGGTAATATTCAAAAAGTTCAATCTGAAGGTGTTCTAATTTTTCAGATAGCCTTCGAATTATTAATTTAAATTTGCTTCTTCAAACAGGTGGCAACCCTTTCCATAATATTTTCAAACTAGAACTTTTTTAAACTTCTTGACCTCCATTTTTTAATATAATTTTCCAATAAATAATTCCCTTGATTGAAGTTGGATCTAATTTTTTAAACAGGTGACAGCCCTCCTCAATGAGTATGGAATTGGTTTTATACTATATCTTTATACCAAGTGCCAGTACTCTATCACAAGAATTTAGAGGTTAAATCTCCTATATTTTAAGTTGGGCTAAATGGCACCGGCCGCTGTGGTGTAGTGGTAAGCAGTGCGCGCTTCCACTCCGCAGCACCTGGGTTCAAACCCTGGTCAAAGCAACATCGCAAAAAATATAGAAAAAAGGTTTTTTCTTAACAGCGGTCGTCCCTCGGCAGGCAATGGCAAATCTCCGAGTGTATTTCTGCCATGAAAAACAGCTTCTCATAAAAATACAATCGCCGTTCGGAGTCGGCGTAAAACTGTAGGTCCCTCCGCTTTGTGTGACAACATCAAGGCGCACGCCACAAATCGGAGGAGAAGCTCGGCCAAACACTAACATATGTGTAAGCGCCAATCTATTATTATTATAAATGGCACCGGTAACAAGCAAACAAACTCACTTTCAGATTTATAATATTAAATTTAGTAAGGATAATTCATTTATGTATTTTTGATTTTTAGGATTTTTTTCCTTTGAAGTTTTTCGTGACTACTGAATTTTTCTGGTATTTATTTATGAGATTTTTCGACATTTTTTCACAACTTTTCGAGATTTTTATAACTTTTCAAGATTTTTTGTCATGTTTTGCTTATTCTCTTCTTCATTTACTTTCATCTAAATTTGATTAGGTTTTTAAATTTACCTAAATTTTTTTTTATGACATAGATACTTTAAAATTTTTTTTTTGATTTTCATAAAAAAAAAATTAATTAATTTTAAATTATTTATACCAAAAGTTGTCGTCTTTTGATTGCGCCTTTCTCTTTTATTGTTTGATTCAAAAATAAAGGTAAACTGTGAGAAAATTTTGTGTTCGTTTCAAGGCGAATTTATGTAAGATTTACTTGTATTTTGTTTCTGCTTTGAGCGGGCAATTATCAAGTTTAAGCTGTTCTGCCAGAAAATACAAACTCTCTCATGTTTTCACTCACTCACTAGCGAAGTATAAAATTTTGACAATCACACGCTACTAACAGCTAATGAAACAACACAACCTTATATAAATTCACCTTAGTTCGTTTCTTAAAATGTCTCTGAACTTTGAAGTACATTTGAGACATACAAAGAGACTGATGGTTTGTATTTTGAATGAACCGTTTGTCAGGGGAGATGGTTGCCCTGAAAACCAGATGGTTGCGTAAAAAAAAAAATGTTATTAAATGCGTTAGCTAGACAAGGACAAAAGGCAACACCATACCTTTTAAACTTACTTTATTTTTTATGAATAAGGTCTCAAGTACATCAGAAAGACTTATAGAAATTCTAAGTTAACGCTAAATAGTAATATCTCAAGAAAATAAAAAGAAACCGGCTTAACATTAATTTGAATCTTCTGCGAAATAAATAATTTTAAAATATTTATGTCGGGAAATTGCATATCGCTGCGTAAAGATAAAAAGGTGCCATGTCCATATTTTTTTTCAAAATTTAGTTTTTGATGCAGAATGGCAGATTTCAAAAAAAAAAATTTACATGGAATCTTTTCACCCTTAGGTGATGATATATTTCAACATCGAAGTATGTCCCTAAATAATTTTTTTAGAAAAACACTATTAAAATTTTAATTTCAACTATCTCACATACTTATTTACATGTACATAAGCGCATAGATTCTATTGCAAAAGCACTTTCGTTGCGTACTCATTTTCATGCCAACCCATTTTCTTTATTTACCAATGCATTCTGTTTTGATTTAATAACTTTGTTAGTAAGTTGAAATTTTAATAAAATAAAATTTTTGCTATTTATGTAGTATGTGTGTGGGTAGGTGAAAATTACAATTGCAACCTGAAGTTTAAGAGAAAGTAGTTCAGTATATACATACATTCATATGTAGTAGTTTAAAATGCTGAAATATTAATTAAAATTCATTTTGTGTTTTCAATCGCAAAATATATTCATATTTGTAAATTTAATATTTTAGAGATATATTGAGATATATTTTTGTGCACCTACACACTTATAAATGCGTTTACTTTATGCAATGAAGACTGACAATAGATTTCTTGTCATTAGAATACATCGGAAGATACCCAGTCAGCGAAATATCTGCAAATGTTTCAGACTTTTAAAATAATTTCGAATGGAAACCGATAGACCTTAAGTCGTTATTCATATACATATAACAACCAATATCAACTATTTATGCGATGGACAGAAATGCCTGTAAAAGTGCTTGATAGGTTTGTGCATAGGAAAGAAGAGCGAAAAAAAAATAAATTTATACATATTTTTTTCTTTATCACCCTACGAGATAATAGCAAGCACATTTACACACTCAACCAGCATGATTACAGGTACATATACAAAAGTTTATATCGGACAATTTATGTCAAATCGACCGGTTAGTGGAATCGACCATTTTTGATTTGCAAGATGTTTGGACAGAAATTTTTAACTTTGCAGTTACTTGAAGTTAGATTATAGAAATTTTATAAATCCCAATAGAAAAATCTCCTACATATAAATTTTTCGCTAAATTTTTTTTACACAATGGGTCTGATGTATAAAAAGTGAGCTTAAGCTCGGAGTCGATTTTCAATACAAATTCTTGAGCTTGAGCCCAACCCCTCAGTGAAAAAATTGATTCTTAGCTTAAACTCACTTTTTATGCATAAGGCCCAATATCTCTAACTGCTCTTAAAAGACTTTGAAATTTTAAAGAATTGGTTTTTTATATAAAGTTTTGAACTTTGAAAAAAAAATTATCAAAATTAAACTAAAATTGTTTAACATAACTTTATTAAGAGTTTCCAAAAAAAGTTTTTTTTTAAGTTCAAATTATTATAAAAAAAGAATTTCTTATAAAATCACCTTATTTCAAATATCAGAGTTTTTTAAGCTCCGTTGAAAGCATTTACGTATTTAAAAAATTAGCCAAAATTTTATATACATAAGTTTTTGCATTTAAAAATATTTTTATGTTTCGAAATTCCCTAGAGTTTCCTTTATAATCCTAAATTACCTTGAAAGCGAGACCATAACCATTTAAGTAACTAAAATAGTTTTTGAGACATTCAACTTGTAAAATCCTGGAAATCATTAAATTTAGTTTTGCATAACTTTGGAAAAAATTTTTATGATTATTTTCCTTTGGCAGAACATCATTCAACAACTGATTTGATTCAACAAGCAAAAAACATTAATTTATTTTATAATTTGATTTGAATTGGAAGAAACTCGTAAGCCAAATCACAAATATAATTTATTTATTTATTCGTCCGACGAATGAAATCACAAATAATTTGTTACTTGCTTTTATTCTTCAAACATACAGTAAATTCATATTATTTGGGATTTGATACACCTTCTTTTAAAAAATCTATTTGATTTTGGGATTTGTGATTTGACTAATTCAAAATCACGCAACACTGATCCAAATAACGTCAAGACTTTCGAACGTTTTCCAGATAAAGAAAATAATGAGAATATGCAATCGTGAGTTTGTTTGCTAATTGGATATATATTTATCTATATTCAAACATATCTATATATGCATATGCATGTATATACACACAAGTAGATATGAGTGTATTCAGAGCTGAATGCATGGGAATTAACACAGGTTACGTATACGCCCTGTAGTTTCATAATTCAGTAACCAACAGCAGAGCTGTAATATTAATTGTGTTTCATTGCAATTCAATTATTTATCAAAGGAAAATAAATTTATGCATTGACTTTCTGTATATTAAATGCCCTATTGCATCTGCCTGATTGGCTACGATTCGAATTTACAATTTCGAACTTACAAATTTTCAGTTATTTTATAAAATTGTCAGCTAAAATTGAAAATATTTTCTAACTAAAATGCCAGCGTGGCAGAGTATTAGGTTTGGTTATTGCAAAACCACTTTTTTATCCAAAAACTGTTTGTTGAAATAAAGTTTATTGAGCAATCTTAAATTTGATTTTAGTTTTGTTCTACTTCTACACCTCAAAGATTTATGCCAACGGAGCACGCCAATTGGAAAATCCTTGCGCAGAGGAAGTCCACCATTTTTGTTTCTCTGCTACTGCCAACAAGAACCAGGTTGAATGCATTGCAGGCTGCAGCGCATGACAAAACCAGCGGAACCATTTCACAATTTTTCTTGGAGAGTGGTCTCAGGGAGCAGTAGTGGAAATCGGTTGGTCAAGAACCGGGCTGTCTGCTGTCGTTGCAGCTTTTCGACGTTGACTTACTTGTCCAATATTTTTTGCTTCACAAATAGCTTTCTTGGGAGCAACAACATTGCGGCCCCCGTCGATGTTTTTGGAAATCGTTTTTTTCCACGAATTTCCATCTAGAGAGAGCTGCTCTGCCACAGCGAAGTCAATCAGCATCACTCTGTCATCGGGTTTTCCATCGCGTAGGCTTGATTTTTGGAGAAAGGTAATGGCGTAGCTACAAATTAAAGAACGTCAGATTAAAGACGATGTCTATTCATTCTCCAGCAACGACAAAATCGGTGTGGCCACTCATCGATTGCAGTACGCGCCTTATGACTTGGAGAGTTTGCTACTTCTAGGGCATAAGAGCGCCTTAAATAAAATAAGGTGGCTGAATTATTTCTTAAACCGACGTACCTTGGAAGCTTTTTGGCATGAATAGCATAAACCACTTTACACAAAAATTCATTTGAATACATACAGTGACTCAAACAAATGACCATGTGCTAATTTTTTTAATACTCGTGATGTTATTCGGGCAAAATTTTTTGCTATAAAAATACCGTCCAAGCCTTAACCAAAATATATAAATCACAGTTTAAAAATGTATACAAAATTTAGAAATATTCAACAACTTTTCATCAAAAGTTAACCTTTTAAAGTAAAATTTTATGGGCTGTAAAGCTGCATCGAAAAATATTAAAAAATTGAAATTTTGTTGAATTTATTTGATTTTTTTTTAATTTTTAAAGCTTGAACGGTATTTTTATAAAAAATATAATAAAAATTTTTTTCTCGAAAACCATTACGAATATTTAAACAACATAAATCAACACGTGTATATACATTAGTATGTACACTGGCTAGAGCATATGTATGTATGAAGAAACCACAAACTGCAAAGCAATTCTATGTCACTAAAGTGGTCGCCTCAACAGCTGCCACAACAGGTTTTAAATTCATGAACGCACATTAACTAGTATTGCAACATGTTACTTTTGCTACGTGCGCGCATCCTGGTCAGTGCCCGCAAACCCACACGAAACCAATGCGCAATGCTCAGCCGCAAATCGCTTTGTTGGATGAAAATTGCTATAAAATCAGACAATTTATGAAAGCTCACGTTTTATGTGCAGAAAGTTGATTTTTCTTACATCTTTCGCTTTTACTTCATCCACTGCTTTACGACTGTTGTATGTGGTCTACTGTCTTCCGGTGGACGCTCCTGCAGTTAGTTTTCTGCTTATTGTTTTTCTCTGTTTCAGCTTTTTTCACGTTTTTTCACACTAGCAAGTATATGCTTGTACATATTATGTGCGCGCGTGAATACACCTCTCCTTGAAATCCTTGCAGGAAAAGCCTGCGAAAAAATAATATAGTCATATTCCTAAAAAACTTGCTTATGTCAATTTCGCATCCGTTTTCCACTCGTTACACATTTATTAAACTCCACCTATTTTTAAAGTGTTTCAGCTCTTCAATTGCGTTCTCATATACGATCAGTTATAAATTTAATAAATACGACTTAGGCGTATTTTTTTGCTGTTTGATACCCGTTTTGTAATATTTAATTTATTTTATAAATTTAATTTAATAAAATTTTTTAAAGAGGTGCCAACCCTCCTCAAAAATAATTGCGGCAGTAAACTTTCCTAAACCTCTTCAATTTGATACTCATATTGCTATATACAATTTATCTTATCAATTAAATTTCAAACAGGTGGCAACCTTCAACTGAAATATTTTCGGTTGTAAGCCTTCTTAAACCTCTTTCTTTTGACAACCATATCGCCATAAATAAATACTTTATCTTATCAATTTACTTAAACAATTTTCAAACAGGTGGCAACTCACTAATTATTTTCTTTCTGTATTTTAAGTTAGACCTCTAGCAATAGAGCGGTGAAAACTGCATTCTATACCATTTACTAGTTTTGGAGTGATTGGCACATACATACATACAGTCCGACAGATAGACAGTGAAATGTTCTAAAAATTGTTGATTTGGCTTCCTTTGCCATCGTCCTGTTACAATTTTATTATATGCATAGATTAAATTACAGAAGAAAATAATTTTAGAAAAAAAATGTATATTAGTTGGTTGAGTTAGGTGGATTGTCATTCTGGTGACTAACAGTTAGGATTTTTCGCCATTTTGATTCCACAGCTAGTACAACCTACAGCTCTTGGAGGCTTTAATGAATTTCAGTACATATGTCATACATTTTCGGAACATCCTTCGCTTAGTATTTGAACTACGTAATCTTAAGTAAGAACTGGCCATATTAGCGGCACCCCATAAGAGAGTGTGGGTCGGACTATAGCTGAGTACATCAAATGCATTTAAAATTCTTGGTTTCAATTCCAAACAATTGCCTCTTGGCTTCATAGATATCTACTTTGTTATTTTTCAATTTCTCAACAGGGATGAGTACCAGCGTAGCAACAAATACTTCATGCATAAATATATATATATGTGCTTTTTACTGAATGATATGTGTACTATAATACATACATGTAATACACGTTAAAGTCAATAATCACCTAAGTTGAAAATCACTCCTTCAGAAGTAACTCTAAAGGTTCAGTGTCTAGTTAAATGCTAGCTGTACTCATGGTATTGTCCAGCTCTCTAATTCCAAACTAGTTCAGCAATGAAAGTCTCAAACTTATTTACTCTGGGTGCTAGATCAGTCGGGAGTGCTTGGTAATTGCCAATTAGATAGAGAAGGCTTAGAACAAGCATTCCCTGGTGAGCAACACGTTTTAGCATTCCGAATTTCGGCCAGCGAAGCCACCGCCAGAAATTGGGAGCATCAAGGAGGTGCAGGTGAGTAAAACTCATGCTGCCTTCAAACTCATATGGCCTTGCTAAGTAATTGCTCTCAACGAGCTTGTAGGACTCCAGACAACTTATGGAGTTGCTAACTGGTCACTTCACGTGGCGAAAACCCCTTACTGTGGTCGGCTTAGATTACAACCACATTTGCTCTTCCGACTTTGAAAAAGATATGAAAAGAAGGTGGAACACCTTTTTGCTTCTCTCCGCCTTCGAAAGGATTTTGTTTGAGGCTTTTGGTAGCGATGCGTTGCTCCTTAAGAAGCAACAATCTGCTCCGATAGCGTAGATTTAAAACTGGCAATATACTCACCAATTTTCTTTGAGATATCTCATTTTTACTTGGTGAGCACATATTTATTTCTGAACCGATTTCACTCTTCGCTATAAACATTTTGGTATTACTTCTTAACTACAGACTTTTGTTCAACAATTGAGTTTTAACGAAACAAAATGACTTAGCACCTTTTCATATTAAGATAACGATATGGAACTCAATCTTTTCCAAACTCGACTTAAACGCCTATTGCTAAATAGTAACTGCTGTTATTGGACTACCACGATTCCTTTTGTTCCTTGCAACAGTGTGAAAATCCCAGTCACGTTGCGTGTAATTTAGTGCAGCTCACCCAAACACTGAAATCCATTCATTTCGCAGTTTTACTTTCTGCATTAAAGTTGGCTAATATCCTTTTTTGTTCGCACGCTTGCGTGATTTTTCGCTCATTTATCCTCATTAGAGCGTTTATTTCAAACGTAATCTGTGCATTTGCGGGCGCACAAGCATGTGTATACGTATGTACATATATGAGTATGCTCAACACCATCACAAAATAATTCGAATATACAATAAATGGATCACATCAGCAACAGTTTCTTGGTTCATAACGACTAATGGAGCCAAATACATAAAAAGCTATTTATCTAGCAAATACATAGGTACATAGATATCTACCATCTAAATACATATTTAGCAACACGGTAGTTTTGTTAACAAAAAAAAGCTAAATATTTTAACTACGTAGTTATCATTTATTCATATGGATACTTGCACAAACAGATAAAAAAGACCACAGAAAATTTATTTGTATGCGATTTTGTAGCTTCTAAATTCTAGTATAATAAAGTCCAAGTTTCCAGAGGCTAAGAATTCGCGTTGATTTTTGATTTTTTTTACGACGGTATTATTTTCTTCCAAACAAAAAAATAATAGTCGAATATAGTAACTTTGTATGGAAGAAAATGCGTGCCGCTTCAGTAAAAAAAAAATCTAAAATCAGCGGTATTTTGTATGCACTTCAAACCAGAAAATTGCTGCTCTGCAACTTTGTTCTTTTTGTAATATTTGGTAGACCTTATCATTCTTTTTTCAGCGGTATAGGACGATTTGAAATTCGATGGAATCAAAAACATGCGCTATGCGAGACTTCTCTTCACTCGAATATGGCTGCACAGTTTTGGATGAAATCTGGCACTAGGATCTTTTGTAACTCTCCCTAACATTTGACATATTTTTTTTTCAATTCAAAAGTTTTGTAAATTCAAATTCGGGCGATTTAACGCCATGCGGGTTCAGTAGTGTTCAGTAATACTAAACAGAAAATGAAAAGTTCAAAACAATTGATATCAAACACCACGCGTTTGCTTTTCCGGTAAAATTTATTTTATTGTCAATTACTTAATCCTATTGGTTTTAAAAGTTTAATTAAATCAAGGAAGAGAACTTGCTATTCCTCTTAAACGAAATACGTATTTCTTTAAATAATTTTTTTTTACTTTTTTTCACATTGTAATAAAAGCGAGTTTTTAGTTTTTAAAAACTATAATTTTATTTAAATCGGGATACTGTGAAACGGAATTTTTTTGCATAAATATACCTTTCTTATCTAAGCACTAACTATTTTCTTCAATAAGTGTTATAAAAATATTTATTTAAGATGTAGGGCGATAGTTTTACAGTTTTACAACGGCCTCTTCTTTACGAAACATAGCTTCTCATCCGCTGGAATGACATAATGTATATATACATACAATAATACAATAAATACAAGTACACAAAAGATCTACGTTAAACATAAGCAGATAAACCATTTTCTCCGTCATTAAACGTTCATATGTAGTATTTATGTATCAAATAGTATGTGCTAATGGCAGAATTTATGGCTTCGTGCAAAAGCGGAGGCGTATACGTGATATTCGCTTATTTATTGCAATCATCATTTATATTAATTCAAATTTGTTGCACTTTATTACACGCAATGTACGCTTAATGTTACTGCTAAATATATACATATTGCTCATAACAAATATAACAGTAGCATATATACATAAATAGTATATTGGAGATAAAGGGACTTCCGTCGATTGATGTGAAATGAGCTTTCCATGCAGCTTAATGCCATTATTCACATAGCTAATTAAAAGTTTATTATTCGTTTTAAATAAAGTACAATGCTGATGGAGAAAACACTTTTGTACACCTAAATCAGATGTAATTGCATGTATTATCTATCTTCTTTTCTACGAAATAAAATAACCCTCAAAGGTTGTTTGTGTAAATAGGACACAATTTTCTAAATCGAGTAGCATTTATCTTTACCACCTGTATTCAAATAAAATTACCTTTTATTATCAGCTTGCTTTTTATCCGGTATATGGCGCTTTTAGTCTGTACAAGAAAATTTCCTAAATAGTCATTCTTGTGTGAAGATTACATAAAAAGGAATATGAAATTTTTCAACGGCAAACATATTGGTTTATATACAGAAATAATAATTTCCTGCCGCACAGTGAAATTTGGTCCATATTTCGTGCCCATAAATCCAAAAACAAGCTATCGATTTTTGGGGTTTTATTCTTTGGCTAAAATGATGTTTAAGCTATAGAAATACATATGTATGTCCAAGACGGGTTCCGACCTTTTGCACCTGTTTGTATGATCAATGTGAAAGTGATAGTTGACGCATTGCACTGAGAAGTAAAAATGTAATGCCAAAGTTTCGATTTGAATTGTTTAAAATTGGGTTTTCTTCTACAGGTGAGTTCTTGGCCAAGTTCAATAAAGCACGCCAGTCGTTTCTCTTTTTTGCCTACTTTTACGTATTTAATTAGCAATCTCCATTTAAAGTTAAAGATATTTATAAGAAAAAACATATCGCTAGCTTAGAGTGAAAAGTTGCTAAGTCCACTTTTAATGAAAACTCATATTTTGATATAGGAGGCTAGAGAAATTGAATACGCATCGTTTCGAAAATTATAAAGGTACTTGTTTTATTTTTTCCTCTTCATAAGCAATAAAAGGAAAATTTGCTAAGTCCAAAAGAAGCACCACAAATCCCATAAGGCCAAAATAATACGACATCTTTTAATAAATATCGAATCCTTCTGATTCTTATGGAGTTTTGCTTTGCTTTAAACGCGCAAAATGTTTGATTCAAAGTCTTGCGAAATAGTTAAAGAAAATGGCTATAGGAACATTTTTTCCTCTCCTTTAAAATTTTTAAAATGGGACTTAGCAACTTTTCTTTCTAAGCTAGCGATATGTACTTAGTTTGTACAAACAGTAGAAAGAGCTAATACATTTTCAAAAAAAATTGCACATCAGACGCGATATAGATACACATTTATAGTTTACACAGTTCTTTTTCGATTCTTTCACCACACCATATCACATCCCATAAGTCTTATTTGGAATGACAAATACACTGCCAATAAAATGCAAACAACGTAAGCAAGCGAGCATCAAGTACGAAAAATATGCGTAAACAGGAGTAAGAAGAAAAGAAGAAGAAGTGGAAAGTGTTTTATAAATGACACTCAAACTCCGGCAACAGCTGTGAAAGCACCTTGGCAGGCCAACCGCACATTTTACACCGTATGCATCAGGCTGTTGTGGGGAGCGGTATCAAAACTTGAAAAGCACTTACCGTGATTGCATTACTTACATTAAACACATGCGTACATATACCTTTGTACATATACATATATGTAAGTGCATGGATTATATCGTCGTCTGCGCCTAAGTACATATGTATGTATGTACATTAGGGTGCCCATCGAAAATGCTTTTCTTTTAGAAATATCAAGACCCTACCCCCCTCATTTTATTAGCTTTTATGAGAAATATTATTGCCTATTTTTATAGATTTTTTAAAAGTCGTTTAGAGGTCGCAACCTGTCGATTTAAGCCAGAAAATACGATTTTTTAGATTTTTAGTTTTTGAATGACTATTTCTGATTCAAAGATCGAATATGATCTGAGAAGAGGATATGTAGGCCTTTAATACGCGAAGAAATTTTTTGTCCAGATCAGATTTTCAAAAGTGAGGTGTGAAATTAAAGGGCTTAGGGTTTGGATGTTCAATAAGGTTTTACTTTTTCGAAAAGAGTTGCCATCTGTTAAGCAATTAAGCTCAAATTATTTAAAAAGTTAAATCAATTATTACAATATGGGTATGAAGCGAAATGGTTTTGAAAAGACTTTATAACTTAACTGCGTGTAGGAGGGTTGCCGCACACTTAATAAATGTAATTTAATTTTAAATTAAGGAAGTAGTATGGGTGTCAGACAAAAGAGAGTGCGGAAGGTAGTTGTTTGGAAATATTTTGGATAGGGTTGCCACCTATTTGAGAAGTCAAATTTAACTATTTTCTACCTAAGTTGAATGAAATATTAAAAATGGATGTCAAATGAAAGAATTTTAAGAAATACTTAGTTTGAAAATTTAGAACACTTTTGATGTGTTTGAAGTTTGCCCCAGTGTGAAAGGTTAAATTAAAATTATTTAATTTATTTAAAATAATTTATTCCAGAACTATATTTTGAAGGATTGCCAATCAAAAAATAACTTAATTCATCACTTTCTTTAAGTATTTATTACAACGTCAGACGAAATATATTTAAGGAAATTTTAGTTCGAAAATAATTTTTAAAGTGGGTTTCCGCCTGTTTGGAAAGTCGTATTTAGTTTAATTATTTTTAATTTATTATAAATATGGGCAATAAACGAACGAGTGTTAAGAAATCTTTAAATTTAGCATTTAAAATTTTTTTAGTGTGTCATAAGAGGGCTGCCAACTGTTGAAAAATTTAAATAAAGCTATTTACAAGTTAATTNACATAAATTATATGAAATTTTAAAATATGGGCAATAAACGAACGAGTGTTAAGAAATCTTTAAATTTAGCATTTAAAATTTTTTTAGTGTGTCATAAAAGGGCTGCCAACTGTTGAAAAATTTAAATAAAGCTATTTACAAGTTAATTGGATTTTCAAAAGAGGGATATCAGTCGAAAAACGTTTTAAAATAATTTATTTCTGAACTGTATTTGGGAGAGTTGCCATATGCTTAAAAAATCAAGTTCAACTTAGTTCATTAGTTAATTTAAATATGTATAACGATAAAGAATTTTGTTGGGAATTTTTATCGGCTAAATTATAAAAATACTAACTTTTTTAAATTTTGACCATCGATGATTTCTACATTTTCAAAGTATGTAGTGCTATCTAAAATTAAATCTATTTTCAAACAAACTGATAAATAAAAATTGTCGAATTTAGGCGACTTTTCTTAAATACGGCCTTGAATTTATATTGTGTATGTACCGGAATTTCAAATTTTTTGAGCAGTTTCGCTATGGAATTCATCAATATTTATTAAAAATGTGGTTTTTTAAGAAATTTTAGGGAAATGGGGGTGGCACGGCCCACTTATATCATATATGTGTATCTCAAAAACAGTTTGACCGATCTCGACCAAAATTGGGACACACATTGCGCTTAGCCTCCTTAAATACCGTCTTGCATATTTTTTAAATGGGACCTAAAGCGACATGTCGCGACCTCTAAAAGACCTTAAAAAATTTACAAACAAAAGGCAATCATATTTATCATAAAAACGAATAAAATTGGGGGATAGGGTCTTGAAATTTCCAATAAAAGCATTTTCAATGGGCACCCTAATGTACATATATATATGTACGTACCTAAATACATACATACATATGTGTGTATAAATGTACTTGTTTACCTAGGTAGATATGGGCAACCTGTTGTTCCCAGCTCTCAAATGCCGTCCGCTTTTCTGTGGTTTAGAAGCTGGCTTATACCACATTAACCACTCAGTATAAATTGGTATTGTTATATTTAAAATTGTTCAATGTCAGACGTAATTTGCAAATACGTTAGTCGACATAACCATTTATTTAGAAAGTGCTAAGGGCAAAAATTTAGCAGAACGATTTTTAGAATCCCACAATTATCATAGATTTGCAACAATTAAAGACACACTGGTTCGAAAATAAAAAGAAGTTTATGTAACGATTCGAATAGAAGAAATTAATGCTCAAGAAATCGTAAAACAACTGTATATAATCAGGTACCTTATATTGCAAAATCTGCCAGTTTTCTTGGCAATCATAAAAAAAAATGTAAATGTGCCTGCTAAATCTGATGCTCATGGCTATAAATTCGGCTTCAATCACTCTGCACATTGGGCTAGATGACTGAAAAAGTGGCCTAAAACCAACGTTATTTATAAGTTTAAAATAATAAAATTATTTAATCTGGATAATTTGAGGTATTCAAAAACAAAATATTATGACATTTGTAGCAATTTTTTATGTTCATAGTAAATTAAGAATCCATAAAATCTGAAAAGCACTTAATTCTGTAAAAATTTTATCGATTTATTAATTAAATCTAAAACTACATATCTAGCTTTTGAATTTGTTTAAAATATCGATAAGTCTTAGAAAAGTACTGTGGGTTGTCAGTTATTTTTTGTTTTAAAACTCGTTAGAATTAATACAAATCACATATATTTATAAGCAAAGTATACTATTTCTATTATCGCCACTGCTGGCCACCGCTGTTTACAAAATAGATAATGAACTATTCTATAGCCAAAGATATCTATATTTAGAAAAATCGGTGTATATTTTGCCCTTTTCGTAATTAGTTATTAAATTTTCAAGAAAACGCGTGTGTGACCTTCCTTTCTTCTTTTTTCATAGAAATAAAAAGGATCTCATATAATTTAAAATTTTTTTATTATTTAGTATGTCTTACAATAATTACATGCCTTTTGTGCATAATTTTGCTTTGTTTAATTTACAACCATCAAAATTTTAAACGTTTCATTTTTTAGACTGCCTGGGGCTAGAAAAAGAAGATGTTAATTAGTTTTGTCTGTTTCGACATAAATAATCTAACTGCCGATGACTAAAATTGCTCAGAATTAATAAATGCTTTTTTATAAATGCTATTTTTTTTTCCGCCGTTAAAAAAGAAATAAATAGCCAAATTGCCGATTTAGGTTACACTGGAACAAATGAAAGCTTTTTTTGTTTTTTTTTTTGTTTTAATTGTAGTGTCTTTTTTCGTTATTTAAATTATTAAAAAATAAAAAAAAAAATTTTAAATTAAAAATATATAAAAAGTGGGGTGTTTTACAAGCTAAATTTGAAAGAATTCTTATAATTCATCTATCAATTTAAGTCAAATTCATTGAATTTTTTAACAAACTTTGACATAAAAGCCACCACTTAAATTTTTCAATTAAATTCGTACATTTATTTCTTTAAAATATATAAATTAAATAATTAAATAGTCTTAGTTGATAGGTAGCCAACCTTACTCAAAAACATGTTAAAGCGTGTTTAAACACCTTCCTTTTGATACCCATATTGTAGTATTAAATAAGCATAATTTTTTTAATAAACGTAATTGTAACTTTTTGAAAGGTGGCAACCCCACTCCAAAATATTTTTTTAATCTCTTCCAACTTTTTCGGTGTTACCATAGAAATTGAGGTATGCTGTGGAGCCTTTGAATAATTATAAAGTTTCATATATGTATCTACCAGACAATACCAAGAAGAATGAATCGTTAATACCGTTAAAACTTCAAAAAAACCAAACTCTAGGATTTTTTATAATTTTTGGACACCTGGTACTTTTCGATATACCACGAATTTTCATACCTTGGATAACAAGCTGTACCATAATATGTTATTTTTCTGATTTTTTCACGTTTAAATAGTCAAGCAAGAAGTTGAGACACCTTTTCAGTCTTTTGACCCATTGTGCGCTGCAAGTCAGCGCGATATCCACAACTGGTATACATATTTCATTTTTTTTTTTTGTACACAGCAATCACCGGTCGTTAGATATTGAAACATCTTGTGAGCCGTTTTCCGTTCGCTGGCGGCATTAACCACAAATTGGAGAAGAATCTCCGCCAAACAGTTTATTAAGTGATCAGTTTTTAAACGCATTGACATGAAAGAATTTTCTTCATCGCACTTTGCTTTATCAAGTAGAGCCTTATTAAGACTTAAATTTTTGCTTACGTTATAGCAACGAAAAAGCATTCCCAGCATAAATGAACCAGTCCGATTTACCTTTGGGTATATCCAAACTTGTTGGTTCATATTCCTATATGTAGGCATGTATGCATATATGTACATACATATGCATGCGCATAATCTTCCAAACGTGCCAACTCCGTAATAATCACTTGGCAAATAGCTGCTCCGACGCAATGAATCGGAGAATTTTTACACTTGCCAAAGCTGACGAAGAAGTTCAGTAAAGCCTGCCGCGGTTGCCATGATGGCAGTGAGTTCTCCTCACTTCCCAGCCAACTCATCGTCAACATAAATACATACATATGTATGTAT
>NW_016161896.1:44175-47418 GCF_001687245.7 Rhagoletis zephyria | reverse complement strand
AATTAATACTCAAAAAATTTAACACTAATTATTGGCAAATCTAAGGCTGCTAAATAAAAATGTGTTATATATTAAAGTGTACTTAAAAGTTGTTTATTGCGTATTCATGAATTCATTTTATTTTTTACTCCCAGAGTAGTGGTTTTGGTCCATAATTAGACTAGTATTTTTCTGTATATTTTGAACTAGTATGATACTGGTATATTTCTGACCGAAATCTGACAATTGCCATCTCGTAGGACATCCCCATGTTAAAAATACCAGTTGATTGAATGGAAAAAAGATAGTTGGCTGACTAGTTGGGCATGCGGTTCATACTAGTTGTAAGGTAGTTTACAACTAGTTCATTTGACTACAGGGTTCGTACAGTGCTAAACTGAGTTGGCGTGAACGCTTACTTTGATCATTAAAATCGTTCCTGAAATATCGCGAGAAAACCGAATTCGTTCCGCCTCACAGGCGAACGTTAGTGCTCTAGAGCAGTGCCCGCCAAACACTTTCCTGGGAAACGAACTATATTCGGCCTTTCATATGTACACAATCGGCTTCTTACACGTACACAATCCGAACGTCAACAGAAAGAGTAGAAGAGCAACAAATTTTATTTAGTAACTAAATTTTAGTTGCATGAAAACAATAGGCGAAGCAGGTTGATGACGCATTATTGTTGAATAAAGTAGGTACACTGAGCAGAATGAATGAATATTCATTCAAAAATTTTACAACACAATTTTTCGTACGTACACCCCTAGAAATAGGTATGTATATGGTACCAAGTCGTGCTTTTTCTTCATATTAAAAGAACTTTGTGAATTATGTATTTTTTTTAATACCAGACTAGTCCTCAATTAAAACATACAATATGTTTTGTTATTTATCTTTTGGTTTAGTCGTTATTTTAAATGGTTCTTAAATGTCAAGTTTTACCTAATTTTAAAATAAATTTATATTAGATATATATATTTTCATTTTATTTCTACTTGAAATCAACGAAATTTTCTTTTAATATTCAGAGTGCCCGAAGCACGTTATCTTTTTTGCTCCGAAATCCACACTTAAATTATAAAAAAATAATCATAATTTTCTACAATACATACAAAATTTTACCAACATTTTCCTTTCTTAGGGCCGTTAACTTTCATTATATGTTTCTAAGTTGTTTAGATCTAAAAAATAGCGCACAATGAAAAAAACGGCAAAAAAACATACCAAAGTTTTTATAATAAGTAATACAACACAGGAATTTTTTTCCGTGCATTACCACCAACACATTCTCATTTTTTGTTTCATAACTAATACATTCTCATTTTAAGACTTTTCTCTTTTTGGCGGGCACTGCTCTAGAGTTAAGTCAGAAAGTAAATTTTCATTCTCCAATTGCGGGTAATGTTCCGATCTTAATTTGCGTATGTGTGTATANCATTCTCCAATTGCGGGTAATGTTCCGATCTTAATTTGCGTATGTGTGTATATAAGAACAGCAAAGAAATATGTACATATTTTAAAAAGTAAAAAGAGCTAAAATGTTCTAAGCAAAGAGAAAGTAAAAAGAGTCACACTATGCAAAGCAAAGGGCCGCATTTGGCTCAAAGAGCCGCGTTTGCCCACCGTTGTTATATGTTATACCAAAACCCAGAGTACCATGCGCACGCGGAAAGCACATATTTGACAATTTCAATTCCATAAATCTCGTCAAAAAAAACTTCCAAACTTGATTTCATATTTTGCTCTAGCAACTAGCTACTGGTAATTGGCACAGTTATGAAATTTGTAGACAACCTAGAAGTAAATGTAAATGAAAAACGAATATCTTGCCTCACCTTTGATAAAGAAAGGTGGAAGAGGATGGTCTTCCAACTCGACAACTTGGCTACTCTCCAGCATAAGGCAGCCGTCCTTAACCGATGTATTGTAACTTCGTTGTGAATTCGAAATCCAGCCCATTTTTGAAGAAAATTTTTATGAAAGAGAGCTTATCTTTCCAATAGAAAGTGGGCATCACCATATTTGCTTCTCGTCTTCTACATTTGTATTTAATTTTCAAAGTAAAGTTATTTATAAATACATATCGTCGGCTTAGAGTGTAAACCTGCTAAATCCGTTTTTTGGCAAAATTGACCTTTCGTTGCAGNCATAGAGTGTAAACCTGCTAAATCGGTTTTTTGGCAAAATTGACCTTTTGATGCAGTTCGAAGTAGTAGGCGATTCCCCAGTTGGCAAGCAAAAAAATACGTCAATATAAAAATATAATTGTCAAAAATTGTTTGATGAGTAAAGCTGCTAAGTACAATCAGTTCAAATTCAACTGCTAAATCCAACATATTGTGCTTATGTCGCTCGATTATTGTTCTATCTTAGAGTATTACTTTAAGCGTTTAAGCCAAGGTAATAGCCAGCGAATAAGCTTTAATATTTTATATCTCAAGGAAATTATTGTTACTTGTGGAACGAAACAGAAGGAAGATTAAATGCAGAAGAGTTTTCCAGCGTGTGGGTAGATTTGATAGACAAAAATGTAGTACCAAATAATAGTTCCGGGGGGCAAATTACAGTAATTTTTTATAGCGACGAATGCACATATCAAAGCCGAAAAAGTATTATGGCTAATGCTTTGTTATCCACAGCTATAAATAACAATATCATTATTGAGCAAAAGTTTCTTGAAGTAGGCCATATCCAAATGGAAGCTGATTGTATCCATACCACTATCCAACGAGCACTTAAGAAAAGAGATATCCATGTTCCTGCAGAATACATTGAAGTATGTAGATCAGCTAGAAAAAATCCAAAACCATATGACGTAACTTATCTTAGTTACACGTTCTTTAAAAGCTTTAACAGAGTTCAATTCTTTAATAGCATTCGTCCCGGTCGCGGCAAAGATGCTGCTAAAGTAACTGATATACACTGAGGGAACAAACTATTAAAATGAAGTAGAAACGTAATTGGTCTTACTATAAACGTCAACGAAAGTACTGTATATTGGTAAATATTCAATTCAATTACGCGCATATTAAAATGACCGCGTTCGTACTGAAAAAGCATCCGTGAAGTGAATAATCAAGACAAAAACTAAAAAAAGAATTTAATTTGCATGTTGCCTACAGTGGAATTCGAACCCGACCATCTCCGGATATCAACAACTTGTGGCAAGCATCTTTGCGCACTCAGCTACACCCAGCCATATAAATTTGCTTTCAAATGTTGAATATCCATCAACACCACAGCACGCGATTTGTACGG
>NW_016161896.1:41440-43656 GCF_001687245.7 Rhagoletis zephyria | reverse complement strand
AAAGTCATAACTGGAGATATGGACTGTCCTGATATTCTAAGTAGGATACCTCTCAATATCCCTACTAGGAACTTGCGTCACTTCGACATATTCTATTTGTATAGAGTTAAATCTAATTATGCCATAAATGCTCCTATCAGTCGAGCTCTTAGTGAGCTTAATCAAATCAATCGAGTTATTGATATTGACCTCTCACTTTCTGGAGGGATATTAAATAATATCCTCTTAAGCTACCTTAATAATAATTAGTAGTTAGATAGTTTCTTAGTAGTCAGTATGAAAATATGTATTCACTGATGATAAATAAATAAATAAATAAATAAATAAATAACATGAATCGTGATACGGTCGATTACATTCACAAACATGGAGACTTCAAAATGCGATATCTCAGTGAAAAATTAAGATATTTGAGCAAACTCAACGGCATTTAAAAGAGGAAGACTTATGCTTTAAAATACCATGTCTACTTTTTTATGAAGAGCAAAATCTTCGTAGCTACATAACCTCAAAAATGGGCAAAAACATCGTTTTTTGCACTTTTAGGTTAGGATATCTCAAAGTCCTGACGTGATAGAGCAATTTAAACCCCGGATTCGGATTCTACGCAAAAAATTACTTCGGAAATGACACTACACTTTCATAGAACATTCCGAACCCATTTTTTTGCAGACCTGTGTTATTGGCAAATCTAAGGCTGCTAAATAAAAATGTGTTATTTATTAAAGTGTACTTAAAAGTTGTTTATTGCATATTCATGAATTCATTTTATTTTTTACTCCCAGAGTAGTGGTTTTGGTCCATAATTAGACTAGTATTTTTCTGTATATTTTGAACTAGTATGATACTGGTATATTTCTGACCGAAATCTGACAATTGCCATCTCGTAGGACATCCCCATGTTAAAAATACCAGTTGATTGCATGGAAAAAAGATAGTTGGCTGACTAGTTGGGCATGCGGTTCATACTAGTTGTAAGGTAGTTTACAACTAGTTCATTTGACTACAGGGTTATTGTACAAAATTATGATTATTTTTTTATAATTTAAGTGTGGATTTCGGAGCAAAAAAGATAACGTGCTTTGAGCACTCTGAATATTAAAAGAAAATTTCGTTGATTTCAAGTAGAAATAAAATGAAAATATATATATCTAATATAAATTTATTTTAAAATTAGGTAAAACCTGACATTTAAGAACAATTTAAAATAACGACTAAACCAAAAGATAAATAACAAAACATATTGTATGTTTTAATTGAGGACTAGTCTGGTATTAAAAAAAATACATAATTCACAAAGTTCTTTTAATATGAAGAAAAAGCACGACTTGGTACCATATACATACCTATTTCTAGGGGTGTACGTACGAAAAATTGTGTTGTAAAATTTTTGAATGAATATTCATTCATTGGGTAACACAGTGCGGCGCCGCGCCATTGCGGTGATACCGAGAGCTGAGTTACTGGCGCCGATACCGATTTTCACAACTCTGTGACGCAATGGCGCCAGCAACACCGGAACACTAACTACATTGGGCGGCGCAAAGAACCAGCAAAGAACACACAAAAGCGAAGTGTCACTTGTAAAATGTGCAGCACAAGGCGAATTTTTACAAGGTGTTGTTGCTAAAATTAGACGCGGTCCTTCTGAATGTGAAAATTATGTCTTTGTTGTATTTTTGGGTTTTGATAGGGCTGCCAGATATCTCTGTTGCCAAACCGGGACACTTTAGGGGGGGCCTCTCGCTCCCTTCCATTTCGTTTGGACAAAAATTACGTACGAAAAGATGTAGTAACAAAATAACTTATCACAACTAAAGCACAGAGAATTTTTCACAATTTTTTTTTTCTTTATAAAAAAAATTATACTAAATACATCAAAAAACATAAAAATAAAATTTCTAAACTTTGTGCAAATTTGCAACTTTTTAATTAGACTTTTCGTAAAAATTTTAAAAATGAAGTTTTGCAGCCCATTAAATTTTAGTTGATTTTTGGTGTTATTTTTACTGAGAGTTTCGTCCATACAAACTATGTTTGACAATTCTTTTTATATGGAAGACACCGTCAGCAAAAAAAATGGCTAAAAATCAACGAAATTTTCTGGCAACTTCAGACTTGCACTTTATTAATTGGTACAAAAGCTATATTTTCAAAATTTTTTTAACAGATCTGATTAGAAATTGTGATTTGATGAATAGTCTCCGAGCCAATAA
>NW_016161896.1:38700-40029 GCF_001687245.7 Rhagoletis zephyria | reverse complement strand
ATACAAAATTTTACCAACATTTTCCTTTCTTAGGGCCGTTAACTTTCATTATATGTTTCTAAGTTGTTTAGATCTAAAAAATAGCGCACAATGAAAAAAACGGCAAAAAAACATACCAAAGTTTTTATAATAAGTAATACAACACAGGAATTTTTTTCCGTGCATTACCACCAACACATTCTCATTTTTTGTTTCATAACTAATACATTCTCATTTTAAGACTTTTCTCTTTTTGGCGGGCACTGCTCTAGAGTTAAGTCAGAAAGTAAAGTTTCATTCTCCAATTGCGGGTAATGTTCCGATCTTAATTTGCGTATGTGTGTATTAAGAACAGCAAAGAAATATGTACATATTTTAAAAAGTAAAAAGAGCTAAAATGTTCTAAGCAAAGAGAAAGTAAAAAGAGTCACACTATGCAAAGCAAAGGGCCGCATTTGGCTCAAAGAGCCGCGTTTGCCCACCGTTGTTATATGTTATACCAAAACCCAGAGTACCATGCGCACGCGGAAAGCACATATTTGACAATTTCAATTCCATAAATCTCGTCAAAAAAACTTCCAAACTTGATTTCATATTTTGCTCTAGCAACTAGCTACACAGTTATGAAATTTGTAGACAACCTAGAAGTAAATGTAAATGAAAAACGAATATCTTGCCTCACCTTTGATAAAGAAAGGTGGAAGAGGATGGTCTTCCAACTCGACAACTTGGCTACTCTCCAGCATAAGGCAGCCGTCCTTAACCGATGTATTGTAACTTCGTTGTGAATTCGAAATCCAGCCCATTTTTGAAGAAAATTTTTATGAAAGAGAGCTTATCTTTCCAATAGAAAGTGGGCGTCACCACATTAGCTTCTCGTCTTCTACATTTGTATTTAATTTTCAAAGTAAAGTTATTTATAAATATATATCGTCGGCTTAGAGTGTAAACCTGCTAAATCCGTTTTTTGGCAAAATTGACCTTTCGTTGCAGTTCGAAGGAGTAGACGATTCCGCAGTTGGCAAGCAAAAAAATACGTCAATATAAAAATATAATTGTCAAAAATTGTTTGATGAGTAAAGCTGCTAAGTACAATCAGTTCAAATTCAACTGCTAAATCCAACATATTGTGCTTCTGTCGCTCGATTATTGTTATATCTTACAGTATTACTTTATGCGTTTAAGCCAAGGTAATAGCCAGCGAATAAGCTTTAATATTTTATATCTCAAGGAAATTATTGTTACTTGTGGAACGAAACAGAAGGAAGTTTAAATGCAGAAGAGTTTTCCAGCGTGTGGGTAGATTTGATAGAATTTTGAGTGAATTATCTTCAGTAGTTACTAAAATAT